>NC_000081.6:72932450-73059950 GCF_000001635.26 Mus musculus | reverse complement strand
GGTGGGAGCAAGGGCTCATTGGGAGAGCACTTACTAAACACGTGCAAGATCCTGTTCTGTCCCTAGCACCTTGTACAGTCCAGGGGCTCAACTATTGTATTCCAGGATCATTTCAGAACCATGCCTTTAGCTGTCGCTCTTCATCGTTGATCATTGCGGGGGTGGGGGTGGGGGTGGGGATGGAGATGGAGAGTTGGTTGTTAGTAGTAGAGAGTTTCAGAACAATAAGATGGAAAGTTCTGGAAATGGATGATGGTAACATTGTACAACACCGAATACTCATGTTTTTGGAACTGCATGCTTAAAAGTGGCAAATCTTAGGTTCATGTATTTTTTAAATATTTATTTATTTATTTTGTTTGAGACAGGGCTTCTCTGTGTAGCCCTGGCTGTCCTTGAACTCAGAAATCCACCTACCTCTGCCTCCCAAGTGCTGGGATTAAAGGTGTGTGCCACTACTGCCCAGCTGATTTATTTATTTTTATTTATACGAGTACACTGTAGCTGTCTTCAGACACACACCAGAACAGGGCATTGGATCCCATACAGATGGTTGTGAGCCACCATGTGGTTACTGGGAATTGAACTCAGGACTTCTGGAAGAGCAGTCAGTGCTCTTAACTGCTGAGCCATCTCTCCAGCTCCCAGCATTGTTATTCGTAACTACTGCACCATCTCGCCAACTCTATTTATTTATTTATTTATTTTATTTTATTTTTTAACAAATACTCTTTTTGAGATGGGGAACTCACTATGCAGCTCTGGCTGGCTTGAAACTTACTTGGTAGACTAGGCTAGATTTGAACTCATAGAGACTTGGCAGCCTCTGCCTTCTAAGAGGCTGGCATTAAAGGCACACTTTTTTTTTTTTTTTAAAGATAAGCATGACTGTGTAGTCCAGGCTCATCAGGAACTTATGGCCCAACACTCTGGCCTCCTGAGAGCCTTGCATTGATCATATTTCGTGACTCTGTAGAGAGACCACATCCTCATTAGCAGTACTACCTGGTCTTGCTTTCCTGAGGAATACATAAGCTCACCGTGGTAGCACATCAGGCGATTCTTAGCTACTCTTGCCTATAAATAGCTTGTTTCACTAGTTAGATGCCTGGTAGGACTTCTAACCAGAAGTGTTTTGAGTTTACATATTAAACTGAGGGGTCAGACAGAGTTGGGATTAGTGATACTCCTGTTCATGAAGAGACCCCCAATGCTGGTCTATTTGGTCCATGGTTAGTTTCAACTCCAGCTTCTCATAGAAGGGGTAGGTAGCCTTGTGGGGTACTGTGTGAATCACTTGTGGCCACCCAGAGTGATAGCCAGGGTTGCCAGTGAGGATGAAGAGTGTGGCATGTCTCTGTCCACCAGTGCTAATGTGTTATTGTGAGTTCTGCAAGGCAGAGATGTCTGTCATAGACTCTTTTCCCTTTGGACAGGCCCTCAGGATGAGCGTCCCCGACTACATGCAGTGCGCAGAGGATCACCAGACCCTTCTGGTGGTCGTCCAGGCCGTGGGCATCGTCTCTGAGGAGAACTTCTTCAGGATCTACAAGCGGATCTGCTCCGTGAGCCAGCTCAGTGTGCGCGACACGCAGCGTGCCCTCTTCATCCGCTATCGGCACCACTACCCGCCCGAGAACAACGAGTGGGGCGACTTCCAGACGCACCGCAAGGTGGTAGGCCTCATCACCATCACCGATTGCTTCTCGCCCAAAGACTGGCCACAGACCTTCGAGAAGTTCCACGTGCAGAAGGAGATCTACGGTTCCACGCTCTACGATTCCCGCCTCTTCGTGTTCGGGCTGCAGGGTGATGTGGCTGAGCAGCCGCGCCCGGATGTGGCCTTCTATCCCAACTACGATGACTGCGATTCAGTGGAGAAGCGCATCGAAGACTTCATCGAGTCCCTTTTCATTGTGTTGGAGTCCAAGCGCCTGGACAGAGCCACCGACAAATCCGGGGACAAGATCCCTCTTCTCTGTGTCCCCTTCGAGAAGAAGGACTTCGTGGGACTAGACACGGATAGCAGGTAAGTTTATGTAGGAATGGTTGACCTAGAAGCCCTGGGCTTGGGTCCTCCTTACAAAGCAGGCAAAAATGCTGCAAGGATAGTTCAAATGTGGTCCATTGGCCACTGAAGAAGAGGAGTCCCTTAGGGTCAGCACATACAGTCCTGGGTGTCACACATCCCCTGGTGGGACTTCTGCAGCCATTGCTGCCTGTGGGACCAGGCTATCGTGAGCTGGTATGAGTTGGGTGTGTAAAACATACAACAGGTAACTGGAAAATAAAAAAGAACATAAAACATATCAGGAATATTTTTTGCATTGCACTATGTTAGACTGGAAATAATGTTAACATTTGTTTCAACTGTTTTTGTTACTTTATTTTTGAGACATGTATCATATAGCCTAGGTCGATCTCCAACTCTTTATGTATTTGAAAGTGACCTTGAACTTATGCTCCTCCTGCCTTCACCTCCCAAGTGCTAATAGCATTATAGGTGAAGACCACAAGACCCAACCCATTTTAATGCTGTGTGGGAATCCTGCATGCTAGACAAGCACTCTATCAACTGAGCCACATCCATAGCCCTGTTTCTACTTTGAAACATGTGGCAGCTGGAGCGGGGCTTGTGGCTTACACCTGTGATCCCAGCTCTCAGGTGGCTAAGGGCTTGAGAGCTTAAGACAAGACTAGACTACATGGTGAGACTGAGACCGTTCTGAGCTACATCAAATCCCATCACCACCACCACAAGCAAACAAAAGCAAACTATGTGGCAACTAGACACTTGAATTAGCCTCTGTTAGTTTGCTCCAGTGCACAGATGAGATGCTGAGGTTTGTTCAGGTTATTGCTGGGCTCTGGGAGCAGAGCCTAGTTCTGTGACTCCCAGGCCAGGCCCTCTGCAAGTCCCAGGTCTCTTCTTTATCTCAGAGCTCCAGGAGGTCAGAAACACCACCTGGAGGCTCCCAAAGAGCCACCTATAGATGTGGAAGTGTCTCCATGCTCTGGGTTCCAAGGTGGAGCAGGACAAAGACTGTGTGTGGGCTCTGTCTCTAGCCATGTTCCCTGCATTTCCTTGGCCCACCATTACGGCCTTACTCTTCAGGCCTTTTCTTGTGATCATAGCCTACTGCCCCTATCGCCATCTTGTCACCGGCTGCCAGCAGAAGAGGTGAGATAGACACAAGCTCAGACAGCAGCCTTTGCCAGGAGGGGTTCCCTTTCCATAGGGAGAGCTCTGTGAGGCTGCATCACTTGAAGGTATGATGCTCTCAGGCAGGAACCCAAAGAATTGAGTCTGTCCTGCTTCCTCTGTGGAACTCAGATCATGATCTCCAGTGAGGCTCAAATGGCATAACGTGCCCACTGCAGAGTGGGTGCCGCCAAGTAGCATGCTTCTGGAATTATCTAGAGTCACATAGCAACTTCCTGTTTGGTGGTGGGTCTGACACCAGAGTGTCACAGGATGGATTGAGCATAGGCCAAGGGCAGCCCTCCGGGTCGAAAGCAATGAGTAGCCCTGTCACACAGCCTGTGATGTTTGGCAAAGGGCAGGAAGAATCTTCATGCCTCACCTGATCCGAAGCTTTTGATGTGTCTCCTTCACCTTTGCAGCAGGCCTGTAGTTTCCTGGCCTGGCTTTCTAGAAGGAAGGGTTAGAAAGCCAGATAGCTAGCTATAGAATCAGAGCTGATGTCCCAGCCATGCTCACTCCAAAGCCTTTACTCAGGTACACTTCATTTGGGGCTGAGTGAGGTAATGATGGCGAGCCCATCCAGCTGTCTCCATCACAACTCCATAGTGTGTTTTCTGAGACGCTCTGGAGCCAGGACTGAGCCTCCCACTTGCCTGCACTGCCTGATAGCATGCACACATGTCCAAAGTGGAAATGACGTGGTGTCCGTAGCTTGAGGAGAAGTGTCTAGGCACACGGTCAGTTTGGGTTTGTCCCAGTAGCAATAAGGTGATTGTCCCCACAGAGCAAGCCCTCCTCTTAGCATTGGGTGAGCATGGACCTGAGTCCCATGCTTACACAGGGGAGTTCTCAGGGATCTGGTACATGTAGTGTGTAGCTCTTGGAGTTATTTTTGTCCCTGTGTGTTTCTAATTTTGCTTGTCCCTCTTTCTTTTCTTTCTTTCTTTCCTTTGTTTTCTATCATACCGCCCTGTGAGTATGTTGTTGGGGCTGAAAAGGTAGGCTGTGAACAAGCCACTGAGAAAGTGGCTAGTTCCCTCATGAGCTGTCCCCATTGCTGCCATTGCTTCAAAAGCCAACACCGCTGCCTAGTTCCCTGTGTGTTCCGAGCAGTCCTTTAATTGTTCATCTCTTTCTTTTAGAATTTAGTCTCCTCAGCCCCTAACCCAATGGTGTTTGATGTTTGTCAAAAATACTTGCTCCAGAGACCTTTTTGGTCTTTAGTATTTGGTGACAAATGAGCCTTTACTAACTCCTTTTTTGTTTGGAGGGTGTGAGATGCTGGTCCATCTGGGTGGCTGCAGAGGTTTTCATGGGGTGGTTTTAACGTGGGACACCAGGAGTGCAGCCCCGCTTGCGCCAGGCTTGGAAGTGAGCGAGGCATGCAGCGGGTCACTGCGGCTGTGGGATGTGCATGGGGGCGGGGCTGCAGGTCAGACATGTGGGGAGCAGTGCTGCTGTGAGGAGCTGCCCGCCTTCTCTCTTTGCTTCTCCTCGAGGGGTCCAGTCCCGATTCCTTGTTTCCAGCAGCTTCTCCCCAGAAAGGACAGAGGTCATTCTCAGTGGACAGCAGTTTCTCTCTTTAAGAGGGTTCATTCTCAGTGGACAGCAGTCTCTCTCTTTAAGAGGGCTCAAGGGTGACTTTGCAAAGAGCAGGAAGCAGTGACCTTCCAAATAGCTAGTTCGTTGAGTCTTAAGCATGTAGAGACTTAAGTTACTGATTACGATTCCTCTCTGCCTGCAGAGCTCTGCCCAGGCTCTCCCAGGCAGGCTTTCTTCCCTGATACAGGCAGGAAGCTCACCCTGCACCAGGGGAGGCTGCTGGCATGTCACTCATCTGCATCACAGATCTAGACCCCTCAGCATCTGAAGTCAGCCTTCCAGGATGATCATTGGCTGACCTAGTCCCCACTGTCTCCTCCCCCCTCCCCCACCACCATTCACCTGACTGGAGGGCAAGGGTCTTGTTCTGCATCCTGCTGCTACGGAACACTGCCTCTGAGCCTCCATGTATTGCCAGCGCTTTCATATTTCATTTACTTTATCTCCATGGAGATAGGCTGAACTTGCTGAGAGGTTCCCTCCCATTCTAGGGGCCTGGGAGCAAAAGGAAATTATTGTCCCAAGCTCAGGGAGTTGGGGCTATGCTGCAGGGAAACAGCAGGGAACCTACTATGGTTGCAGAGCCTTTCTGTCACTCACTAGGTCCTGCATTTATTCATGGGACCATAGCTTGTCCTGGACTCTCCTCTTCTCATCTGCTTACTCTAGCAGGCTTGTCAGAGACACCTTCAGAGATCTGTGTCCTGGTCTGTCCTCTGGGTTTCCCTTGTGAGGGACAAGGAACCTCCCTGGTGCCCCTTGAAGGAGAAATTGCCTTTCTTAGTGAAGACCCCCTTAGAAGTAGTGTGGCACACAGCTCTGGACGCTTGCTGTGCGTCAGGCCAGGTCCTGTTGTGTGTCTAGAGCCTTGGGAATAGGGGAGCCCTTTGGAGGCTGGGGATGGGAAAAGCCCCAGTTGCAGGGAATATGGGCTCTCAGGGCAGTTGTCATGTGTCCTAAAGGTGTTGCATATGTGGAGAGTTGACTGTCCAGATTGTGACAATCCTGCCGTGGCTAGCTCTGAGTGACTTGGGCTCTAGTAGTGGCTTGTAGGCGGAGTTCGTGTGGAACAATTTGCCTGTAGTGGCAGGAGAGAGGCGAGGCCATCCTCAAGGGAAGGGCCCCAAGCAGGGGCAGGATGGGGTTTCCAGCTAATTTCCTGTCCCTTCTGTGGGCCCAAACGGAGGGTTGGGTAGCGGGGGTGGGGGTGGGAGTGGGGGGAGGGGGTCTGAGGATGTTGGTGATACAGGAGTGGGAGAAGAGGTCTTGGCTAGTTTAGTTCCTGTGATCGTGGTAGCTCCCAGGGAGAAGGCAGTGTGAGCTACTGTGCTGCCTGAGTATTCGCAGGCTCAGTGCTCTCTGGGGAAGAGGAGGAGGGGTGATGAAGCCAGCACAGCTATCTGTCAACCCTGACCCCGACCTGTGTCCCTCACATTGCCAACAGTATCCAAGGTCGGGGCGGCAGGCCTACTTCTGTAGACTCATCGTTCGCTAAGTGCTGAAGTAATTGGTCCAACATCACACAGCTAGTGGGTGATGTAGCAGGATCGAGGCTCAGGTTGGTCAGACCTTCTCTCTACTGAGTCTGCTCTGTGATGCTTGAACTTAAAGCAGGCCAGTTTTGGAGTCTTAGAAAAAAAAAAATCTCCCCTTCTAAGTGCCCAAGCTCTGTCACAAGCTCCGAATTCCTTGGTAGTGAATTTCTTGGTGGTACCAACAACCCCCACCCCACCCCGCAGCCCCCCAAGTGACAGGTCACTCTGGCAAGGACATGACTTCAGATAACGAGCAGGAACAACCAAAGATGACCCTTTTGCACTCCCTTTCTTTGAGGTATACCCTGTGTGAGTGCCCGAGGAGGGAGAGGACAGTGCCGGATCCCCTGGAGCTGGAGTTAGTGACAGTCTATTGGGTGCTACCACGTGGGTGCTGGGAACTGAATGAGGGTTATCTGGCTGAGCCATCTCCAGGCCCCAGAGTGATTTTTCTTTTTTTATCCCCTTCAGGTAGTGAGGCTAGGCCCAAGGCAGTGTGGCTTGTTAGCAGGGCCATCCTGGGTGGCCAGGGAGTAAGCTAGCAAAAGCTGAAGTATCTCGTCTGCACCTTTGCGCAGTCATGCCTTAGTTCTCATAGCATTGAGTGTGGAGATGCTAAGTAGTCAGAGGTAGTCTCAGAGCCAGGGGGCACTGATGGAGTTGGGCCAGACTTGGCTTCACTTCCTGTCACCTGCCAGTCTCTTTGATTTAGTCAGGACTTTACCCCGTCCTCTAGGGCTCATTCTTGAAAAGAATTGCTTTTGACGAATACCCCTGCATCTCCTAAAAGGATCGCATCTTTGAAGCTGGTTAATAGTCAAAGGGTCAGTAGTGTTTTCAGAGGGTAAGCCTTGGTCCACAGCACGTCTTCACCAGTGTTTGAAGAGCCCCAGCCAGATAGCTGGCCAATGATAGGTCCCATCTCTTTCTATGGAATAGTCCTGGGGCTGAAGTTAAAAGGGGGGAAGTCACTGACTTATTTAAAAGCAGAGACATACTCTGTGATAATGTTGAAATTGGAGCTACCTGAGAAGAAGGCTCCTGCTAGAGCTGCGCCTGAGAAGGGAGCAGGAGTCGCAGCTACAGGCTACTTTATAAAAACCACACCGCAGCACAGCTTTGAGGCCAGGACCCCTGTAGCTCACATGACTGGCAATGACTGCTGCTGGCTTCCAACCTTAGAGCCTAACACCGGCTTCTCAGCATCTCTTAGTGGTAGAAACCTGCATCGTGCTCATCCCTGTGCCTGGGGGGAGGGGAGGGGCAGCAGTAACCAGGCGCCCTTGGATTTTATCTTCCAGACACTACAAGAAGCGGTGCCAAGGACGCATGCGGAAACACGTTGGGGACTTGTGCCTCCAGGCTGGGATGCTGCAGGACGCCCTGGTACACTACCACATGTCCGTGGAGCTCCTGCGCTCAGTGAATGACTTCCTGTGGTTAGGGGGTAAGACTGTCTGACCAGATGAGTGTGGACGTGTCCACTGGTATTTGACTATGAGGAAATGGCACAAAGAGAGGCAAGGGAGGGGAAGCGGGCAGTGCCTGCTAATTGCTCTGTGGGCTCATTTCCCGCATCTGCTGCTTACTCTGCGCCCTGCCTGCTCTGCATTCACTAAAGGAAGCGTGTGTGTTCTTCTGCCTGTGTTCTTGGCCTCTGCTTTGGCTGCCACCGTCCATGCCCTCGCCTCTTCACTCCAGCGCACATTCTTCTTGCACCCATTAGAGGTCATGAAGATGTAGCCCGTGAGACAATCGGATGTACATGTATGTGTGTATGGGGCTACCTTAAGAAGGAGATTGGTCCACACGTGTCTGCTGCTATTCCAGATGGCACAGACGAATGTACAGTACGGGGGAAGGTAGTTTGGTCCTCCTACCTTTAGAGTTATTACATTTTGTTTTGTTTTGTTTTTCTCTGTGTAGCCCTGGCTGTCCTGAAATTCACTTTGTAGACCAGGCTGGCCTCAGAGATCCATCTGCCTCTGCCTCCCATATGCTGGGATTAAAGGCATGCACCACCATCACCCTGCTTAGAGCTATTGGTTTTAAGTCCCTCCCCCCTCCCTTTCCTTTCTTCTTCCCTCCCCCTTGCCTTCACTCCTCTGTCTAGGATGGAGCCTTGCTTGCTAGCTGAACGCTCCATCACCACTGTGCACACCCCCAGCCCTACCGTTAAATGTTTCCAACCCAGCACACTTCCTGCTGCACAGCGCTGCAGCCCCACAGCCTGGCAAGCGCCTCTAGTGTAATGTGTGTAAAACTGCTGGTCCCTCAGGGCCGATGCAATGACTTAGTGGGTAAAGGTGCCCTGCTGCCAAGCCTGATGCCCTGAGTTCAGTTCTCAGCACCCACAGAGTGGAAGGAGAGACCTAAATCTCCTAAGCTGCCCTCTGACTTTGACCTGCACACGATGGCACATGCCCTCATCCCATCCCATTAAATAAGTAAATGTAACAAACCAAACAAAAGAACCCTAAAAAGGCTGATCCTATGAACAAATGAAGAAATGAGAAAATGAAATTCTCCCTGCATATTCAGGCCATCAGTGAAGCTCTGAGCCTTGCTAGCCTCTTGTGTTGCCTGCCTTGATGTGGCCTATGGAAGGTGGGTGGCATGTCTCTGTGTGCTACAAGCTCTCACTCTGGCCTGGAACTTACTATGTAACCCAGGCCGGCTTTGAACTTACAGAGGCCTACTTGCCTCTTCCTCTGCTTCCTCAGGGCTGGCATTAAAGGCATGTACCACCATGCCTAGCTAGTGATTTTTAACTGTAAACTTTGTTTTTGGGAAATTGGCATTTTCAGATAAGCTGACTGTTTAAGTCATCCTGTGCCCCTTCAGGGTGACTTTACTAATCATCTTTGCATCTCTTCACCACCCAGCTGCCCTGGAGGGGTTGTGCTCGGCTTCAGTCATTTATCATTATCCCGGAGGAACTGGTGGCAAGACTGGGGCTCGGAGACTCCAAGGCAGCTCACTTCCCTCAGAAGCAGCCAACAGACACCGGCCAGGTGAGCCTGCCTCTCTCCAGCCTGCACCCACCGCAGTCTCTAAGGAGAGGAGCTGTGCTGTCTTTCCCTTTTCACTAGGCCCGATGAGTGTTTCTAGGTAGGAGGATTCTGTGCATTCGCGAAGGAGACATTGTCTTCTGGCTTATCGGCCTGACTGCTACAGTGAAGGTTTACATGCAGTGTCTATCACTGAATTCTAGGCCTGTGTTGAAATCCCCTGGCAGAATGGACTTGGGTACCCATGTAATGGGTAACATTGGTCCCTGGTGTCAGTTTTAACTGCAGATGCAGGGACCAGGGATACTTCCTGTTTCATTTAAAAATTCCTAGCTATTTTATCTTTTTTTTTTCCCCCAGTTATTGCTTCCAGTGAAGAGCGAAAGACTTTTCTAGATGCGGAGATCCACAAGTGCTCAGTGAGCTTTTGATCTTAGTGTGTTACTAGTCACATTGTGGAGGCCGGGCAATGATGAGCAATGCCTAACTCAAAGCCAAAGACACTTGTGGGTCTGTGAGACCTTTAGAAAACCTCAGTGAAGAGAAAGCCACATTTTCTTCTCAGTGGGGACAGCACAACGTCATTGCCAGACACTCTTTCTTGACAGAGAAGGGTATTTAGTATTCATTCCATTTATTTATTTAACTTGTTGTTAGTGTTATATTATGTTTTGAGACAGGTTTTCTCTGTATAGTCACGGTTGTCCTGGGACTCAAGCTGTAGACCAGGCTGGCCTTGAACTCAAAGATACACCTGCCTCTGCCTCCTGAGTTCTAGGATCAAAGGCGTGCACCACTATGCCTGACCCAAAGGAGACCATTTATTCTGAACCGAATATGAGTGATTATAGGCCAGGAACATAGATTCGGTTTGTCCCAGGTGACATTCTTCTACTATGGACATGGTTATATGAGCTCTTTATAGTCACAGAACCAAAGACAGCCATAAATGAGTGAACTCATCAAAAACATTGGCGGGGACATCAGTTTGGGGGTTACAGCAAAGCAGGGGAGTCTCTGCAGTAGGTCTCAGTTGCTATCTGATGACATTCATAGCTTTAGGGTTGGTGGAAGGTAGGGTTCTGCTAAATTAGTCCATTAGAAGATAGTCACAAGAACGTTGGCTCAGGGGTGGCAAGGAATGGCTGTTAAGGTGCTAAAGGCAGCCCAAGATAGTTCTGGTTCTTGATCTGTCACAGTCAAACTCTACAGTCATAGAAGTAGTCATTCAGTCAGTCTGTGGACTCTGACGTGGAGGTGTGGCTTTCTCAGGGAGCTTCAGTCCCCAGGAGCGGATGTGTTAGAAGGGGAATCAGATTGATTCTGTCATCACCTACTGTAGAGCATGCAGAAGCTGCTAAGTGTCCTGGGTTCTGCGGGGCATGCTCAGATGACGGCACGTGATTCTCCAGGGCCCTTTATGCTAGTCTTCCAGAAGCCCCTGATGGCACCTCCATCATCAGAGTGGAAAGGGAGTAGGGCTGGGAAGGAGATGCTGAGAGTAGGGAGGAATCTGCTCTGGCCTCCTGGGTTCTGAGCTCCCCCCGATGCTGGGTTGCATGTTGTGGGTATAGCTGTGGGTCCTGCTGAGACACCACAGCCTCTGGAGTCTCACTCCTCGTCAGCTCCCAGGTTGTCAGTGTGCCGCCCCCTCCCCCTGCTGTGACTGTGAAGCCCCCTGAAGCTTTTAGGGTAACATTGTCATGTTTCCTTTCATCTTGTTTCCTTGCTGTGAACAGAGGAAGCTTAAGGAACAGAAGAACTGGTCCATGTCTCAGGAGAAGTGTCTTCATTTAGCTCCGCTTTGTGTGAAAATGTTGGAACTTTTCATTGTTGAGGACAGCCTGTACTCAGGTGACAGCCGAAAGGCCAGGAGGTCAAAGAGACTGACTACCGTAGAAGCGGAGTGGCCTTCTGCTCATTGCAGGCTGAATCCGGGGGACAGATGCACCATCCTCCTTCAGATTCTAATCTCTAGAGCAGCTAGTGTGTAGTGTCAGCCCTGCCTTGCGGCAGACAAGCCAAGCATTTAGCACCCTCCCTTACCTTTCAGCTCTCCTTTTTAGCCACAGAAGAGCAGAATCCCGGATGCATGTAGCATTTTGTTACATGTGATTGGGACCAAGTCATTTAATCTCAAGGGGCTGAGTCAGGAGGATTCCCATGAGTCCGAGGCCTGCTTGAGCTACATAGTGAGTTCTAAGCCAGCCTGGGCTATACAGCAAGAAAGTATTTCAAAAGACACTGAAGGGCTAGGAGTATGGCCCAGTGGGTAAAAGCATTGGCCACTCAGTCTGATGGCCTGACTTTGATCCATGTGGTGGGAGAGGAGAGAACTGACTGTCACAAGTTGTCCTCTGACCATAACTACCACACACACACACACACACACACACACACACTCACACACTCGCACATGCGAAAAGGGTCTGGGAAGATGGCTTAGTGGGTAAGAACATGTGTTTTCTTTTTCTCTCTTTCTTTTTTTTTTTTTTAAAGATTTATTTATTGTTATATGTAAGTACACTGTAGTTGTCTTCAGACACACCAGAAGAGGGCATCAGATCTCATTACGGATGGTTGTGAGCCACCATGTGGTTGTGGGATTTGAACTCAGGACCTTTGGAAGAGCAGTCAGTGCTTTTAACCGCTGAGCCAACTCTTCAGCCCCGAACATGTGTTTTCTAAACACGAGAAACACAGCACTGGGTGGCAGAGACAAGTTCTCTTATTTATTTTCCCTACTTGCTGCGACAATATACTCTTGACAAAAGCAGTGTAGGGAGAAGCTCTATTTAACTCCTAATTGCAGGTGGCAGTCCATATGGGGATGGAGTCACAGTCATGTGATGCTCATAATCAGGAAGCAGAGAGAAAGGACTGCCAGCGGTCAGTTCACTTTCCCTGTTTGTATAGCCCAAGGCCCGCCTCAGTTAACATAATGAAGACAGCGTGCCCAGGTGTGCCCGGCCAGCAGCCTGTCTCCTGGGAGGTTCTAGGTTCTAGCTTGTCTGCAGCACCACCACACAGATCCCTGGAACTCCCTGCAAGCCAGCCTAAGGGACCTTAGGTGAGGGACCCTGTCTGAAGGGGCTAGGGTGGAGCATGGTAGGGGAAGGCTGAGGCAGCTGTCAGTATCACTGGTTTTATGATGATTGGCAAGTAGTAACAGGAATATTCGTTACTTGTATTTTTTTAAAGAACTATTTATGTATATGAGTACACTGTAGCTGTCTTCAGACACACCAGAAGAGGGCATCGGATCCCTATTACAGATGGTTGTGAGCCACCATGTGGTTGCTGGGAATTGAACTCAGGACCTCTGGAAGAACAGTCAGTGCTTTTAACCACTGAGCCATCTCTCCAACCTCAAGGATACTTCTACTTTTTTTTTTTTAAGATTTATTTTCACTGTGTGTGTGTGTGTATATGTGTGTGTGTGCATCTGTCTGTCTGTCATGAGTGCCTGCAGGGGTCAGAAGACAATCTTGCATCACTGGGAGCTAGAGTTGCAGGCAGTTGTGAGCTGTATCACGTGGTGGCTGGGAACTGAATTGTGCTCTCCGTAAGCGTGTAGGAGTTTCTCACCACAAGCTGCTTCTCCAGGCCCCAGGAATTCAGCTGAACACTTTCAGACCTCACAGACCCTGGCTGAATAGTTTCAAGTGCATTTCCTCGGAAAAGGGGGCATTTCTTTCCCTTTTAAAAAAATTTAAGGGCTGGTGAGATGGCTCAGTGGGTAAGAGCACCCAATAGCTCTTCCGAAGGTCTGGAGTTCAAATCCCAGCAACCACATGGTGGCTCACAACCATCCATAATGAAATCTGACTCCCTCTTCTGGAGTGTCTGAAGACAGCGACAGTGTACTTACATATAATAAATAAATAAAAATAAAATCTTAAGAAAAAAAATTTTTAAAGATTAAAAAATTTTTGTAGTTTTTTTTTTTCCCCTTCATTCTTTCTTTTAGTCTTTCAATCCTAGCTTCATGCTGCTCACAAGTTGGGGCACTGATCTTTATTCTGAAGATTTGGATGTGGACCTGTAGGTCTATAACTAAAGGACAAAATATAGTTTCTTTAAAAAATTAGGGCTGGAAAGCCAGATATGATGCTGGGCTCCCATACTCAGAGCGAGGCTTAGGAATGGAAGGCCAGGCTTAGCTACATAGTATATTTGAGGCTAGCCTGGACTACATGAGATCCTGTCTTGAAAAAACAAAACAAAACAAAACAAAACAACCAAGATGGAGAAGGTAGCCCACTTGTAGAGTTCCTGCCTAGCACCGTGGGAGGACCTGGGTCCCTTATATAGGACCCCCACCCCAAAATGTATAGAATATTCTATAGTCAACTGGAAGAAAGTGCTTACCATTGACTTGTAAAGGTTTCTTAGTAGTGGTGGCCTCTACTTTTTCTTCTCTCTGAACTTGGTAATATTACTTACCATTAAATTGATCAAAACAGGCCTGAGGTGTGGCTTGCTGGTAGAACACCTGGTTCTCATCTCTGTCACTGGCATTCGATGGTGGGGACTGACATGACGCATGGTCCAGAGCCAGGCTGTGGTGGTGCACGCCTGCAATCCCAGCACTTGGGAGGCAGAGGCAGGTGGGTCTCTGAATTTGAGGCCAGCCTGGTCTACAGAGGGAGTTCCAGGTCAGCCAGAGATAAACTGAGAAACCTTGTCTGGAAAAAGAGAAAAAGGAAAAGGAAAGAGGGGCTGGTAAGATGGCTCAGCAGTTAAGAGCACTGACTGCTCTTCCAAAGGTCCCTAGTTCAAATCCCAGCAACCACATGGTGGCTCACAACCATTCATAACGAGATCTGACACCCTCTTCTGGTGTGTCTGAAGACAACTACAGTGTACTTACATATAATAAATAAATAAACCTTAAAAAAAAAAGGAAAGAAAAAGGAAAGAAAAGAAAAAGTCCAAATATCTACCAGCGCTCCTCAGCCTCAGGCAGGGCTTTACAACTCCCCAGTGGGAACATTTGAGGGTTGGAGCGAGTACTCTTTTTTTTTTTTTTTAAAGGGACAGAGACTTGTCACCCAGCGATTGAATCCCTGCTGAGTTAAGGTGGCAACTGAGTTGGCCTCTTACAGAGCCCCTGCCTGTCACCGTGAACTCTTTTTTCAGCGGCCTGAGTTTAAGGAGTGTCTGGGAAAACAGGACAGACTGAAGTCATGGTTATTTTACAGATCTGTTTGTTTATGTGACAGGGTGCTACTGTGTAGTCCTGGCTGACCTGGAGCTTGAGATAGAGACTAGGCTGGCCTTGAATTTTTAACAATCCCATCTTCCTGCCTTTGTCTCTAAGTGCTGGGTTTATGTATGGGTGTGTACCACCGTGCCCGGCTATTTTTTTAAAAAAAAAAGGTTTATTTATTTATGTCGTGAACCTCCGTGTGGCTACTGGGAATTGAGTTCAGGACCTCTGGAAGAACAGCCAGTGTTCCTAATTGCTGAACCATCTCTTTAGCCCCTAAATTTTTATTTGTGAGTATGTATGTATCCACTCACATGTTTGAGGGTATCTTTGGAGGTTAGAAGAGAGCATTAGGGTAGTTGTAAGGCGGTGGAATTAAACTCTAATCCTCTGTGAGAGCAGTAACCACTTTTAACCGCTCAGCCATCTTTCCTGCCCCCTCAGTTGCCTTTAGGGAAAAATACAGAGACTGGGAGAAAGTTTGGCAGCTGACTGTAAGAAGAACCAGTTCTGAGACCCCTTCCTGTTCGTAGATTGTCCTCCGGGAGCCTGTCTCTTTGGTTGACATCCGGGTGTCAGACTTTAGCTGTTGAACAGTGCCATCTTTCTATGAAGCTGCCCAGTGCCTGTGCTAGCTGAACTTTGCCTGTGGTCTGCAGATTCTGGATCCTTGCAGGACGTTCCATAGGTGGCGCTGTTGCACTTACTTATTATTTTTAAAGCTTTTTTTTTTTTTTTTTTTTTTTTTCCGGCTTCTACAAGAGGACCCAAAACCAGGCTCCTTGAATACGATTTCTTCATTTGATCCCCAGTACATACCCGGAAAAAGCCTTCTGGATATATGTGTTTTTCTCTGGTCAGCTCAGAGCGAGGGTTGCAGATTTGCTATCAGAGCAGCAGTGAAACTGGACTTTCTCTTGAGTATTAGGTAATGGTTAGCCATGATGTCACAGCTCTGCAGCGCCTTGCAGATGAGAAGAAGGCTGCCTGCCAGGTCTTAAATCTCCACTCCTGTGCTTATTAGCAAGCACCATCTAGGGTCTGGAGGAGATCCTGGCTTCCGGATCAGCTGAGGTGGTTGCGTGAAGGTGTGAAGATTCATCTATATGCATTTGGTGTGTTACTGACCTTTACGTGATACTGTGTGTTTCAAGTCAGCTCTGGCCACCCATCCTCAATAAGGCAGTCGAACCAAATTAAAGGTGGGAAGCAGGAAAAAGAAGATTTATTCCACGTGACCACATTGGGAAGAGGGATGAGAGTCTTGTTGTGTAGCCCAGGCTGGCCTCGAACTTGGTCCTGTCTTCTCTTCCACCCCTATTACTGAGATTGCAGGCATGCACCTCACGCTGGGTGTTGGATCCATCATTCTATGTTTGATTTCTAAGGAGTCAGAATAGGGAGAAATAGCTTTGTGAAGAAAGATCCACTTAAGAAGTAAGAGAAGGGGCTGGAAAAATGGCTCAGTGGTTAAGAGCACTGACTGCTCTTCCAGAGGTTCTGAGTTCAATTCCCAGCAACCACATGGTGGCTCACGACCATCTGTAATGGGATCTGATACCCTCTTCTGGTGTATCTGAAGACAGCTATAGTATACTCATATACATAAATAAGTATTTAAAAATGTTTAAAAAAAAAGAAGTAAGAGATGAGTGAGGCCTGGTGTGCAGATTTGTAATCTTGGGGTTTATAATCTTAGTTATGGAGGAGGCTAAGGTAGGAGGCTGGCAAGTTCAAACTTCAAGGGCTGCCTGGTAACTGAGCAAGACAAAACTTGGTCTTAAAAATAAAATTAAAGGATGGAGACCTTCACTTGCTCTCTCAGGTCCGTCTTACTTTCTTCTGGGTGTCTTTTTTTTTTTCTTTTTTCTTTTTGGTTTTTAGACAGGGTTTCTCCGTGCAGTCCTGGCTGTCCTGGAACTCACTCTGTAGACCAGGCTGGTCTTGAACTCAGAAATCCACCTGCTTCTGCCTCCCAAGTGCTGGGATTACAGGAGTGCGCCACCACTGCCTGGCACTTTCTGGGTGTCTTTTTCTTTACCCTTGTACTTAAAATGTCTTCTAGCTTGATATGATGGCGTATGCTTTTAATCCCAGCACCTGAAAGGCAGCAGTAGGGGGATTTCTGTGACCTCTGATCTCTCTTTCTGTGTGTGTGTGTGTGTGTGTGTGTGTGTGTGTGTGTGTGTATGTATGTATGTGTGTATACTGTGTGCATGCAAGTGCTCTCAGAGGCCAGAAGATCCCCTAGAGCTGGAGTTACAGGCAGGTGTAAGCTGCATAGAGTGGGTGCCAGGACCTGAATCTTGGTCTTCTGCAAGAGCAATACTCCTAACTGCTGAGCCGTTTTTCTAGCTTCCACTGTCCACTTTGAGACAGGGTCACGGCTTATCCATTTTGGTCTCAAACTTACTATGTAGCCAAGGATGTCCTTGATCTCCTGATCGTCTCTTCTGAGTGCTGGAATTTCTGACATACGTCACCATGCCCAGTTTATGTAGTGCTAGGAATTGACCCCAGGGCCTTATGCATACTAGGGAAATACTCTACCAACTGTGCTACAGCTTCAGTATAAACCACCTCTAAACATCACTTCCTTAGCTTTGATAAGTGCCCTGTAATTCATAAGTCAGTCTCTCTCTCTGTGTCTCTTTCTGCCTCTGTCTCTCTCTCTCTCACACACACATACACAGAGAGAGAGAGAGACAGACAGACAGACAGACAGACACACAGAGAGAGACAAAGGCATACACAGAGAGAGACAGAGAAAGAAAGAGACAGAGAGATCTGGGAGTATTAATGTATTACTATATTTCCTTCTGAAACCTTTGATACCTCAGTCAGAGCACTCACATATTCTCTTGTTATTGGTTTATTGGTGAAACGAGGGTTTCTGAAACTTGTTGATGGAGAGTGAGGAGCCTGAGCTTAGAAAGTAGGAAGGGAAGAGATAAGGGGGCATTTTCCTCTTCGTTCAATGCAGGGTTAACAGTAGGATCTTCTGTTCTCCTCCTGGAACCAGAAAAGCATGGTGCCTGCCACACACACGCTCTTCCCCTCAGTAGCTGCAAGTGTCCCAGGCTCACCAGGGTGGATGCAAACTGTAAAATGTGTTCTGCTAGTTGTCTTTAAAAGTGGTTTTATTTTCCAAATAAAAGACCGTAATCTGTTCTTTCTTCCAGGGGCGCAAGAAGTTCTCATTGACCCAGGTACATGATCTCTGTGCTTAGTTTCTTTTGGTTATTATTATTTTTATTTTTTAAGTGCTTGTTTTCATGGTGTTGTGAATGAATGGTTCTGGTTTCTGGATTTGTGGTCTTTGGAACAGTCTGATTTAAGTGACTTTAAATCAGAACTGTGGCAAACCTGATTATTGTTTGGTCCGTGTTTGATGGGGCACCCTACTGCTTCCTGTTGTCTGGTGAAGAGGAGCAATTTCCCCCTAGCATGGTGAACTGAATGATTGGAGAATCGTGCCTTGAATCCTCTGAATGCACGGGGCATGCCTATGCTGTTGATTTGAATCCCCCCATGGTAATGACTTTGCTCTGAGTCTATGGCCTGTGTTCCTTTCCACAGTGATTTGAATATCCTATTGCATTTTTTATAGACTATTATTATTAGTGAGACAGGTCTTGCTATGTAGCTCAGGCTGGTCTTGAATTAGTGGCAATCCTCCTGCCTCACCCTTCTAATATGTGAGCCACCAAGCTTGTGTGTTCTTAAGAAATCTTGCATTCCCCCCCCCCCTTTTTCACAGTGTTGGGTCTTTCTTTCCCCATCTTAATTTTCTGCCATGAATCCATCAGAAACTTGCTTTGTTACTGTGCTTAACTATTTCATGATGAGCTTGGTTACTTTTGGCTTAACTAGAAACAATGACCGAGTAGGTAACAATGCAGCAGCAGACACCATCCTTCGAAGAAGACCATCCAGGCAGTCATGTTCCCTTGGGCTTCGCACCCAAGCTGGCTGCTTTCATCTGGCATGGTCTAAATTCGAAGTGGCAGCACCTCCAGCCTGCTTGTCTGATTCAAGGCCTGTCTCTACACTGCTGGCCACATTTCTCAGGACGGTGTGTGGAAAGAGTGAAGGACCCAGATGTTTATCATGTTTTGTTTGCTTTCTGAAGAAAAATCAACACAAGGGCAGGGTTTCCTGGGACAGGTGTCGGGGACTTTCTGTACTTGTGAAAGTTGACAAGGCAGGAACGGTGGCACACACTTGTAATCTCATTAGCACTCAGGAGGCTGAGGAAGGAGCCGGCTTCAGCTATGTATCAACACCCTGTCTTAAAAACATACCTGCTCTACAAACAAACAAACAAACAAACAAGCGAGCAACTTGGGGATGGGCCAGACGGCTCAGTGGTAGTGTGTGCTTCCTATTCTTGCAGAGGAACTGAATTTGGTTCCCAGCAACCATGTTTGTTAACTCACAGGCTCCTGTGACTCCAGCTCAGGGGAATCTGAAACGTACTTCTAGACAGAGTCGGTGCCTGCCCGCACACATGCACACGCCCACACAACCAACACACACATATGCATGGAACTGAGGCAAAACAAACATGTCAACCAAGAATGAAATAAACGTTGAATGCCTTGGTACTGCTGAGCCCAGACTGTTTGTGGAGCCTTGGATGAAACACTGAATTTCGTTGTGTCTCCCATACTTGTGGGAGAAGAAGATGGAGACAATCAGACTGACTTCTAAAAGCCAAACTTCTGTTGAGGTAGGGAGGGATGTGTTTGTTGTTTGTAAAAATGTCGAGAGTAAGGTTTTGCAGCTGAGTCTGCAGAGCCTGGAACAGGTGATGGCTGGGTTCTGAACATGAGACTCATCCTATTTCATGTAGCACCACATCAGAGCCTGTGGTTGGGAAAGCTGCCAACAGAGGATGGAGCTGCCACTCAGCGGTGGTGTTGGAGGGCATCTTTGCAGCCATCCTAAGTGAGACCAGTATGAGCTGGACTCGCCAAGGGACACAGGCAGGTAGCTGAGGCTCTTCTAATCCCAGGTTCCAGCCCAAAGCCTGCAGCTTCATGTCTTTAGTAGGAGTCTTTAGCCAGGACAGAGCCTGGCCATCTTTTACTTTGGCCCTCTTCTGCAGTTCAGATCCTGGCAGCTCATGGGGTAGTGCTCTGGGAAGGAGGGATCAGTGCCAGTGCCCCGAGACACTCTCAGAGGAGAAACCATTGTCCTGCCCTACCAAGAAGCCACTTTCCTAGACTATCACAGAGTATATAGCCACTTGCACTTGCATTTGATCATCTGGTGGAGAGAGATTTTGACTTCCCCCAGAGGAAGCTAGCTGGGCATCTCTTTGTGCTTCTTCTGGCTCTGGGTGTTTGCCTCTGCCTCATTGCTAATTAAGAACAGAGGGCCACCTCTCTCCCCAATGGCAGACAGACTTCTTTTAAATGCAACGATTCCTTTCTCAGACCCCCTTTCTTGCTCTGAACCTTGTATGTGCATCTGAGTACCCCCTTCAAGTGAAAGCCTTTGGCTAATTCTTCTCTCTTGCTTTCCCCCTTGGCTGCTCAGGTTGGTGCCCTCTTCTAGTGAAAAGACTTGCAATTTGAGCTCAGGTGAGAGAGAGAACACCATTTAATTTTTAAAAGCAGCTTCAACACAAGTCTACAGCCGAGCACAGCAGGCCATTGTAGGACTTTGCTCTCCCCAACAAGAAGGTCCTGCATCCTCTGAGGTCACAGTGGCCAGTCCCTCCTGTCCTCCATTTCCCCAGGTTCTCCCACAGTAGTAGTTTACTTTCTCACTCCAGGCTGGCCTACTGTGTTCCATCTTGCATTTTGTGAACTGTGCTCTTTTGGGAATTTTTTTTCTTTTTTGGTTTTTCGAGACAGGGTTTCTCTGTGTAGCCCTGGCTGTCCTGGAACTCACTCTGTAGACCAGGCTGGCCTCGAACTCAGAAATCCGCCTGCCTCTGCCTCTGCCTCTTAAGTGCTGGATTAAAGGCGTGTGCCACCACTGCCCGGCTCTTTTGGGACTTCTTTAACTTAGTGTTTTAAAGGTCCATTTTTGTAGCTCACCTCAGGACTTCACATCACTGCAGTGTGTTATGCAGGCCAGTCAACACGCCACATTTTGTCTCTCTAGTCTGTCAGCTCACGCACCCTTGCATGAATCTAGTCTCTGTCTCTTAGGAACACCGTTGCTACGAGCACTGTGGGGATTTTTGTCTGTATCCGTTTTAAATTCTCTTATGTGTTCGTAAATCTGGAGAGTGGAATGGCCGGGTCAGACAGTCATCCAATGTCTACCTTCTTGAGAAACTACCAGATATTTCTCCAAAGCAGCCACACCTTGGCATAGTCCCAGTGCCCATGCACGTGAGTTTGTCCCTCTGTGTTTGCCACAGCTGGTGTTACCTTTCTGACTCCTGATGGGTACGCCATGGTGCCTCACTGCTGTTGGGACTCAGGGTTGTGGAGTTTCTCTTACAGTTAATGAGCAACTTTTCAAAGTATGCCGGACACTAGCGTACTTGCTCTGGGAAAGGGCTGCCCTCTTCTGTCAATTATTGAGCTACAACAGTTCTTTTTATGTTCTAGGGACACGTCGCTTGTCAGAGCCATGGCTAGCAAAGTCTCGGATGTGCACAGTGCTATTTTGCCTTGCGGCAGTCGAGTGAGAACAAGGTGTTCCCAGGGCTGGTCTCGGTACAGCCTTGACAGGGCTGTCGGCTATTAACCACACAGGGGGCAGATCATGCGACAGAGCCTGTGATCTGCTAAGACAGCAGCTTGGAGGATGGCAGAAACTTCCCAAAGCCCACACCGAGCCTTTTTACCAGTTGGAGAAGAGGAGATTCATTCATTAGGTCTGACAAGAGGCAAGAACTATTGATCTCTCGGCTCAATTAAGATATTCTTTCCTGGGTCGAAGTATGTTGCATCCTGTAGTAAACCAGGCATGTCTATGGGGCCAGGGCTGGGGATTTTAGTCTTTTCCCCAGAGCATTCTGTGGTTCTCAGATGGTCTGCCTTTAGGATTCTATTTGAAAGGCATCCCTGGGTCTAGTGAAGTTTGACCAAGTTCATCCTGGCTTACATATGGAACTCCAAACTGCGGAAAAGAGTTTTACATAGTCCCATTGAGCTTGTTGAGCCTGGCATTTCTAGGGCTCCCTTCTCCATAGGGTTGGTGGGGTTGGCGCTCAGATATGGCTTTGGTTAGGATGCTGTAGAGACTTCCCAAGGAGCATGATGCGCCTGTGACGAGTGTCTTCAGTCTAGGAGAGCTTCGCTACATGCTTATGAAGATTTTTTAAACTAGGCATTTATTTACCTCTTTATGATTATTTCAAGAGTTATGTATGTATTTTAAAACATGTCTTATTGTCAGAAACCATGTCCGTTGTAGAGCTTTAAAGGGTAACAGAAAGCAAATTAGACAGATTTAAACATAGCTACCCACGTGCATTTTACTTTGTGTTTATTTTGGGTCCCTTAAATTTACATATGAATTTTAGGGATAGTCAATTTCTGAAAAGAATCTGCTGGGATTTTGATAGCGACTACTTTGAGTTTGTAGACCAACATGGGGTACATACCATATTGTCACCTAAAGAATATTACATCTTCCGGGGCTCAGTAGTTAAGAGTGCATACTGCTCTTGTGGAGGTCCTGTCCTTGGTTGCCATACCTATGTCAGGTGACTTATAATTGCATGTAACTTCAGCTCCAGGAAATCCTTTGCCCTCTATTGTGCTCCATAGGCACACATTCAATGTATATACCTATAAACAGATACACATAATATAGTACCTATTTATAAATATATGCCTTCATATACATCGATACCTGAATATATATATATATATATATATATATATACACACACATATGTATACACATATATATACACACATATGTACACACACACATATATACATATGTACACACACACATATATACATATATATCTACATATACATCTGCATATACATATACATCTGTATATACATAAGAAAACCAAAGAGGGATATTAAAATTTCTAATCTATGGACATGGAAAATCTTGCTACTGTTTTTTGTTGCTGTTTTCTTTTTCCCCTGTAGTGTTGGGGATCAAATGTCTTTATACGCATGCATTTTTGTTAATTTTTAAATGATTTATTTTTGTTTATGTGTGTGTTTCTGTGCACGCATGTGCCAAGGCATCAGATTCCCTGGAGTTGGCCCGACAGGTGCGAGGCACTTGATGTGGTACTAGGAACCCAACTCTGATCTCTGTGAGAGCGGCAAGCGCTCTTAACCTCTGAGCCATCTTCCCAGCCCATTTCATTCATCATGAACTGTATATGTACTGGAGTGGACTTGTCCTAACACCGCCATCAGCTGGTGAGCTGCAAGCCTATCTAGGCGTCTTGACTTTTTGAGTGTTGACCCTTTGACCCCACAGCCTGGCTGACTTCATTAGTTCAGCGTCTTTGTTACAAATATCTTGGTCCCTGAAAACAGAAATAGTTCTCCTTGTTGATTTTGAATCCGAATGTCCTGTCTTAGTCCTTATCTCAGAGGGACACACACCGAGCCTTTTAGCGTTAGTATTGTTTTAGCTGTAGGTTGGTTTTAAAGGCATCCTTCACAGGCTTAGGAATGTCTCCTCTAGTGCAGGAAGGATCTTTACCAGGAAAGTGTTGCATTTTTCTGTCTTTTTTTAACCCTTGTTTATCTAGATGATCACGTGTCTGAGGGGCACTGGCTCACTGTCTCCTCTGTGCTGGTGCCGTTCTCTGGGTTTTTTCCTTCTTGGAAACTATTTGGTTATTAGCTCAGTATCTTTGGAAAAAGGAAAAACAACAACAAAAAAGGCTTCCTTTTCCTTCTTACTTGTATCTTTCTAGGAGCTTGTCCGTTTCATCTGGATTATATAATTTATAAGTGTATCACCTTACAGTCCTGTTTGCTTATTTAATTGGTAATAATGTCTGATTTTTTAGCCCTGACTTTTTTTTCCTTAAGAATTTTATTTATAAGTTCAAGGCCAGCCTGGTCTATCTATACAGTGAGTTCCAGGACAGCCAAGGCTATACTTAGAAACCCTTTCTCAAAACAAACAAACAAACAAACAAACAAAAATTATTTAGAGGCTGAGTATAGTAGTGAATACCCTTACTCCCTGCAGTCAGTGATGGGAATTCTACACTATGATTTTATTTTAACTTCTCTCTCTTGCTCTCTCTCTCTCTCTCTCTCTCTTTTGGTTTTTTGAGACAGGGTTTCTCTGTATAGCCTGTATAGCCCTGGCTGTTCTGGAACTCACTTTGTAGACTAGGCTGGCCTCGAACTCAGAAATCCGCCTAACTCTGCCTCCCAAGTGCTGGGATTAAAGGCGTGCACCACCACGCCTGGCTTTTTTTTTTTTTATTTTTTTTTATTTTTAAAGTAGATCCTAAAATGTCCATCAAATGAAATATGTCAAATATCTAAAACTACTTTTAAAGAGAATAACAGATTTGAAGGGCTTAAGCCATCTTGCACCATGGCTTTCTCTAAATTTATCAAAGCCATGTGACACAGAGGGAAAGGCATTTTTATTCCTGCCTGCCTGCCTGCCTGCCTGCATGTCTGTCTGTCTGTTATTCTGTCTCTCTCCCTCCTCCCTCCCTGTCTCTATGTGTGTTTACATCTAGGTTCCTCACAGAGAGACAATATGGCGTCTATGTGTGGAGTCTGGCTTCTTTCTCTTAACATGGTGATCCCAGTCCCATCCATTTTCTTGCAAATGGCATAATTCTTCTTCTCCTTGTCAGTTTTGGTTTTAACAATTGGAGTCTTTCCTTCTCTTCACTTCCAGTTTGTCAGCTTTGTTACTGTTTTTTCTTTTTAAAGTAGCTTGTCGTTTTATTGATTTTTTTTCTATTTCACTTAGTTCTGTTATACTTTAAAATTTTTTTTCCTTCCTCTAACTTGCTTAGAATTTAGTTTCTCTAATCTTCTTCTAGTCTTCTAGTCTTCTCATCAGCTGGCGATCTTTTGTTATGTGGGTGGTGAGACCTAGAAGTCTCTCCTCGAGCTTACCTGTGGCATCTCATTTTTGGTGTATTGTGTTTGACTGGAAATATCTTCTGATTTCCCTTTGAAATGTTTATCTGTGTGTTGGGTGTTTATTTTCTATGTATTTATGAATTTTCTAAATTTCCTGCTGTGGTGGTGTGAGGCCTTACTTGCAATTTAATTTAATTTAATTTAATTTAATTTAATTTAATTTACACGTGTTGAGACCTTCTTGTGGCCCAGCATTTGGGAACTTGGTTGTGTACTGAGAGGAAGCAGTGCTCTGTCATAGGGTGGTGTCTGTCTGTCTTCCTGTTGTGGAAGGGCTCATTTCTATTTTGTTTCTTCTGTGAGATTTCTGCAGTCCACTCTTGGTCTTCTTTCAGCTTACTGAAAAAACCACACCCTTTCAATATTTTTGTCCTGGTCAACCTCCTCCTGACTCTTTGATGGTAGATCTCCAGGCTCTTCCTGATGTGTTTGTTTGTTTCCTGGGGTGGGAAAGAGACGCATGACCCCTCACTTGTTCTTTACTGTGGGCCTGGTGGTGTCAGCAGAGCCCGCGGAATGGGATGCTGAGACTTCCTCTTTTCACTATCGCTATGCCAACAGTGAGTGGCTGCCCACTCTGCTTAGAGCTGGTGATGGTTTCTTCTTCCCATGTCAGCCCACTCACATCCCCAGTTATGTATGTTACTGCTCTTATACACCACTGAAATGATTCTATTTAATAGGCTTTTTATTTTTTTTTTTTATTTTTTTTTTCCATTTTTTATTAGGTATTTCGCTCATTTACATTTCCAATGCTATACCAAAAGTCCCCCTTACCCACCCACCCCCACTCCCCTACCCACCCACTCCCCCCCTTTGGCCCTGGCGTTTAATAGGCTTTTTAAATAATTTAATGAATTTACCAGAATATCTGTCTGTCTGTCTGTCCGTCCGTCCGTCCATCCATCCATACATCCATCTATCCATAATCTTTATGAGACAGGGCCTTACAACCTTGGTCTTGAATTTGTTCTGTCATCCAGGTTGGCTTTGAACTCTTGATTTCCTGTTTCAGTCTGTGTTCTTGGGTTAGAGGCATATATCCAGCTTTAAAATCCCAACTAAAATGACGATACTGGTTTATTTATGTGGTGTGTTGGTGCATAGTGGTCCCAGAGTGCACATGGAAGTCAGTGGGAATCAGTTCTCTCTTTTTACAGTGTGCGTCTTGGGGATCAAAATGGGGTGGTCGGGTTCAACAGCAGCCACTTTTGCCAGCTGAGGCATCCCGACGGCCCCAGAATTCTAATTTATTTTAACCTTTCATTTTCAAACACCTTAAAATGGACAAATCTTACTAAGGAAAAGCTCCTTTGTCATTCCGACTCTGCAAGAGTGAGCTTCAAACTGCTACCACCCTGGTGCCTCAGGGGCATTTCCAGTGTCAAGGCCATCGCAGTGTGCCCTCAGAGGACTTGTGTTTACTCTGCACAGCTTACATGTGTGCCACCAACGGCCAACTTTAGTGTCCAGGTTGTAGCTATCACAGTTTCTTATGAGTCCCCCAGTAGGGCCAACAGCACCTTTGTGGGAGACTCGGCTTTGTGTGTTGGTGGCTTTGGGGCTTTGGTCTCCTGTTACAGGTGGCTGTGGCAGGGTTACCGTGGCACTTGGCTCTGCCATTGCATGGTTGCTCTCTCTGTGGCTTTGCTTGTCTCTGATTTAGTCTCTTTTTTCTACATATGGATGCAGTTATCTGCCTGAGTTTCCAGATTGGACCTTGCATACAATCTTGAATCTTTTGAACGATTCAAGGACTGCTGGCTGGTACTTCTGAGTCTTTGTCATGTGCCACCTCAAACACACCTTGCATTCCCTCCAGCCTGGGTTCCCACCAGCCCATGGGTTGACTTCCCCTGTCTGTTAGCTAGAGGCTTGGGTCCTGCGGACTGTGTCTCACTGGCTCACAATCATGTTAGGTGTGGGCTGTCAAGACAATAGACATTAGGAAAGATCAGGTCTTCTGTGTGCAAGTATTTTTAGTTTATTATTCATTTATTGAGTGAGATGAAGTCAGCTGGACGATTTGCAGAGCTAGGTTCTGGTTCCTTATAGATGATATGCTTTTGGTTGCTTTCATATGCGATAAACCCTCTAGCCTTGTACTAAGGGAGCAGGGTAACTCCTGCCTTCCTTCGGAAGAGTGTCTGGGGACTTTTCCTGTCCTGTTCCTGGGTTAGAGACGTGGCCCCATGTGAACAATGAAAGCCCTTTTCTCCTCTCTCCCATGCCTCTTTTTTTTTTTTTTTTCCAATCGAATAAGACTTGGGGATTTCGTTAGTGCCAATAAAAAAACTTCGGCAAGACTCCTGGTCATGTATTAAATATTAATTCGTGCAGGACATGTGACACAAAATGCTAGGCAAACATTGGAAGACAGAGCGCTGTGGTCAGGGCCAGGCCCCACGCACAGCCTTGGAGGTAGGAGGCCCATCATCCCGAGAGCAGGGAGAGCCCTGGCTCTTCCAGGCCCTGCCTTACTTTCGGGAGCACTCAGCTTAGTTCTCCCTCCTCCAGCTGCTGCAGTTGGGTTGCAGAAGCAAGCATACGGAGAGGTCTTTGGTGCGGGTCCTGGCTTGCTCTAGCTCAGCAGCAGGCACGCATAACCCATGCATGGTGACTGTCCTCTTGAACTCCGCTCCAAGGGAATGCCTGGCTCTGTATGTGACCTTGGCCCAGGTTGATTTGAATCTAGTTCTTACACAGGACAGAACTGAGATATTTTCTTTCTCCCGACTCCTCTTGGCTGTCTACTAACCTTCTTTCTCTTCTTATCGGACGAGGATTTTGCACCAGAGCCTCTGCCCCCCTGGGCGGTCTCTTAGCTTCGCTTGGTCATCTCTCCATCATCAGTCCATTTCCTCACGTCATGATCTACTCGTCATTTTTCTGTCTTGTTTCAGAAAACACACAAGGCAGTTTACAGACCTAGAGAACAAAAGCATGCACTCCAGAAAACTAGCCCCAGATTAGCGGGCCTGGGTACCATGTGCAGTTCCGCGGTGCCTGTGGCCATGTTTGAAGCAATTCCTGGCCCTTCGCAGTTAACAAACACCGAGCTGCTGGCAGGGAAGTTGGGCTTCTGGGATTTGCCCTTGTCTCTAAAATAAACATGTGACTTAGGAGAAGCTCAGCCACCAAGGCTTTAAGCAGGTAGTTTCTGAGTGTTCTCCGGCATCAAAGACAGCTCTGTCTTTCCTTCCCTCAGTTGGAGGTCTCACTATAGTTACCTCTGTTCTGAAGATGGAGTTCTCTCCAGCTCTCTCTCTCTGTGGGAGTTTGGTGGCAAGGGTTGATCAGAAATAGAAAGTGACAGCCTTGGAGAGGCAACCAGCACTTTCAAGTGATTTTCTTGGCGGCTCTCCAGCTCAGGAAATGGCTCATACATTTTCTTTCCTTTGAGGCCTCAGTGTGGTCTCTGGGTCATCGTCCATATGGTACTTTTATGTAATTCGTTGCATGTTCTTTAATGGAAAATCTTCACAGAGTGGGAAGCCCACCAGAGTTAGTTAACACTGCACACCGTGCTGCCACTACAGCCAGTGGATAACCCGGAGACTCCAGACAGGGTTTAGAGTTCATTGGCATGTGCTCAGGTCTCACCTCTCTCCTCACACGAGGGACAAGAAGGAAAAAGTGAACGGCTGTTTTCTCTCTCTCTGTCTGCAGGTGCTCTCACCACCAACGGCATAAATCCTGACACCAGCACTGAGATCGGAAGGGCCAAGAATTGCCTCAGCCCCGAGGACATCATTGACAAATACAAAGAGGCCATCTCCTATTACAGCAAGGTGACTTGATGGGTTTGCTGCGTTGGCTTCCCCATTGACATGATGTCATGTCATGGTGTCTTAAAAAAACCAACCTGTAGATTATACTTCAGCGTTACTGATGGGTTAATTTGTGAGTTAACATGCTGCACGTGTGGAGGGCACAGGGCAGTGTGTGTGTGGTTCTCCCCTCTGCCTTGTGGGTCCTGGCACTGAAACTCAGACTCGACAGCAAGCGCCTTTACCCTCCGAGCTGCCTTGCCAACCTGTTCCCGTTCCTTGATTTTGTGAATATTGTATTAATCTTTAGTGCACAGTGCTAAATGCCTAGAAGGTTTATTCTTCTGGTTACAAACAGTATATATTTAATATAAATTTGGGGAAAAAAACCTGTCATAGCCCATTCGGGGATAATCCTTATTGATATTTCTACACCAGCTTTCTGGACTTCTGAAAATGAACATGTCCTGTTAGGGCTACTGTTGTGATAAAACACCAGGACCAAAAGCAAAGAGGCCATGGTGGAGTGCTGCTTACTGGCTTGCTCCTCATGGCTTGCTCAGTCTGTTTGGTTTTTTTTGGTTGTAGCCCTGGCTGTCCTGGAACTCACTCTGTAGACCAGGCTGGCCTCAAACTCAGAAATCCACCTGCCTCTGCCTCCTGAGTGCTGGGACTAAAGGCAGGCGCCACGCCGGCTTTTTTTTTTTTTTTTTTTAAATAGAACCTAGGACTAACAGCCCAATGTGGCCCCACCCAAAGTGGGCTGGGCCCAACCTCATCAATCATTAAGAAAATGTGCTACAGACTTGGCCTGCAGCCCAATCTTATGAAGGCATTTTTTTTTTTTCCAATCTAGATTCTCTCCTCTCAGATAACTATAGCTTGTGTCAAGTTAACATAAAACTACCACACAACCTAAGTGATTATTTTATAAGAATGGTGAGGTGAACTTCCTCCTTCTCTGGCGTGGTGCACGTTCTCCATGTTCTTAAACTTCTTAGGTCAAGACTCTGAATGACCTGCATCTCAGCCCGTCCTGTGGATGCAGCACCCCTCCCCCACTTTTGATGTATGTTTGTATGTACGTACGTATTTATTTTTATTTATTTATTCATTTTGAGGTGATAGGTATTGAGTCTAGCCCTCCACTAGCCAGGCAACTGCTCTAGCTTGTCTATCAGAACTCTAACCCAACCCTACTACTATTTAAAAGCCCAAATAGCGTTAGCAAGCCTTAAAAGAGAACTCTCAAGCTGCAGAGAGGCGTGGTATGAAGAGAGCAAGAAGCATCCCTGCTTTCCCCATTCTCCTCTCTAGGCTGGCGACTTTGTCATCCAGCTCTCTTTACTTTTGTTTTTTTTTTTTTTCTTTAATGACTTAAAAACTTTTTTTTTTTTTTTTTTGATGATGTGTGCATGCAGTACCAATGGTGGCCAGAAGGCAGCATCAGCCCCCATTATCTGGAGGTTCAGATGGTTGTGAGCCTCCATGTGGCTGCTGGGATTTGTTCCTGGGTCCTCTGCAAGGGGGAGCTGGTTCTCTAACCACTGGGCAGCCTCTCCAGCCCTGACTCTTGACTTTTTTGCCTGTGGGAGATTCGTGTGTGTGTGTGTGTGTGTGTGTGTGTGTGTGAGAGAGAGAGAGAGAGAGAGAGAGAGAGAGAGAGAAGCCACACGTGCTCTCCAGTCTGCCATATTCCAGTGGCAGTCCCTCATGGGTGGCAGAGGACCCTCACCTTGGCCCTGCTCATCTGAGAATCCTGTGAGAGGTGGTGGCTGTTCTGAGGGAACGGGTGTGGCTGGTGCTAGTGACACTCACTCTCTTGGGATCACAGTGAGTTTGCCAGAGGGGAGGTTGGGTTTTTTCCGATGTCAATCACTGGACAGGAGGTGAGTGTGCATGCAAGGTGGCTTTATTCCCTCTCCAGTGTAGACATGGAACTCTTTATGTAAATGATCCTCTTTCGCTGGACAGTATTCAGCTTTGAATTTTCTGCTCTAATAAGTAACCCGATAGCTATATATTTTTTGACCTATTAAGATTTTTTAAAAGAAAATCTTTTTGGGGGGCACAAGACAGGGTCCCACTGTGTATCTCTGGCTAGCTTGGACCTCACTATGCAGACCAGGCTGGCCTCAAAGCCTACCTCTACCTCCTTTGTAAAATTACCTGTCATTTGTCACTTTGTGCCATGGGTGTACCTGAGTCTCCAGCTATCTGTTTTACCATTATTTACTGAATTCCTGTTTGTTTGTTTGTTTTTTGCAAGACCCTCCCTCCATCTCTTTTTTCCTTGAAGTTTTACCTAGCTGCCTTGGTACACATTTTAAGCTTTTGTTTGTTCGCTTGTTCTTTTGAGACAGTTTGTCTGTGTAGCCCTGCCAGTCCTTGAACTCTCTTTATAGATCAGGGTGGCTTCTAGTTCAGAGGTTCACCTCCCTCTGCTTCCTGAGTGCTGGGATTAAATGAGTGTGCCACTACCACCTGGCTACATTTTAAGCTTTTTTATTGTTTAATACTGATCTTTTTTTTTTTTTTTCTTACTCTCCCACCATGACGTTTTCTCTGTTGTGGGTTATTTAATAACGAGCAGTAGAAGTCTTTTTTTCTTTCATTTGGGAATCAAGCCCTGGGCTGTGCTCCTGCTGGTCCCAGGCCCTCCATCACTGATCCACCCTCCGCCGGCATTGTAAAATCTTCTTTCTGCTTGGGATAATGGAGTCATTATTCCTCAGTAACTCTAAAATACATTATTTAAAATGAAGTTGGTGTTTGGTGGAATATGCAGTAAGCTTACTCTGGGAACAACAGTGTCCTCAGCGTGCTGCTTGTGTCTGTAGAAGATTCCAGGGCTGTGCATTCCACACTGGTGTTTTGGCTTCTCTCTATAGTGCTGTGATTGTTTTTCCATTATATATATATCTGTGTGTGTATATATATATGTGTGTGTGTGTGTGTGTACATATATATGTACATATATATATATATATGTACATATATATATATATATATATGGCTTGTGTATGTGCACATCTGAAGACAGAGTATAATTTGTGGTATTGATTGCCCCCTTCCATCCTGTCACTGCCAGGGACTGAACACTCAGGAGCTTAGGTTGTCAGTCTTCCTGGTCTTACCTGCTGAGCCATTTTTCTGGCCCCAGACTGACAATTTTTCAATGTTCATTTCTAAAGCTAGCCATTTTTTTTTCAAGCTCTGTGTAGCCCTGGCTGTCCTGGAACTCACTCTGTAAACCAGGCTGGCCTTGAACTCAGAAATCCGCCTGCCTCTGCCTCCCGAGTGCTGGGATTAAAGGCGTGCGCCACCACCACCCAACGAAGCTAGCCCTTTAAAAATCAAATTAAGCTCCCTTTCCAGAGCTCTTTCATGTCCTTTTCAGAAAAATGGTCTCCAAGAACATCAAGACGAATTGTTACCCAGATGTAGACAGGTGGCGTAGGCCTGGGGAAATAGGGTTCTGACTGTACATACTTGAGACCCACACTCTTGCCATTGTGGGCACCCTTGTGGCTGCAGGTAGATGCCACCTCACCAGCCAGGCTGGAGCCTCAGTGGCCCTACGGTGTACCATGTCAGCGAACAGCAGAACTTCACTTCTTGGGGAGAGGGACAACAGAGGAGTCAGGTGGCTCTGTCCCCACCATGCAGTGTAGACAGCGGTCAGACAACAGAATGCAGACAGAGTTTCCATCTGCCCTCGCTAGCCCTCTGATCGTGTGCAGGTCTGCAGCCTCAATATCGTTTTCTCTCTGCTGCATAGAATGCTTAATCAGGGTCAATGATTTTTACATATATAAATGGCCAGCCCGGTGGCAGGCTCATTAGTACTGCTCGATAAAGCATTGCTTATTGCCTCCTCTTCCTGGGCTCAGTGTTCTGTAGGGCATCTGGGCAAAGCTAGCTCCTCATATGTATGTACCGCAGACAGAAGGAGGGAATTCATGTCTCTCTTTTCTTGACTAATGTTTTTGTTCCTGTGCTTCACTGAGCCCTTTCAGCCTTCCTTGCTTCCCTCACCTCCTCCCCAGAAGAGCCGGAGCCTTTCCATTGCTACCCAGACCTCTGGTTAATCACAGTTGATCCAGTGCTTGGCTTTCACACAGGACTCATTAAGGGGCGTCATCCGCAGACTGGTCTCTCTCTGTGAATGGCTTCTTCCTGGGCTCCCGAGCACCACCTCAGGGTGTCCTGTTGTATTAGGAGAGACTAGGCATACTGCTGAGATACTGAGTTGTCAGATCTGACTTGGCCTCAGACAGTCCGCAGCCTTACAGCTTTCGTTAGGCTCAAGGACATGGGCTCATATCACTTGTCTGTGCAGCAGAGTCATGCACGTGTAACTTTGTCATCATTGTAAGTGCCTGGGCAGTAGGGCAGTAGACTGGGAGGGCAGAGAACTGTGCTCGTCCGGTCCCAAGGCCAGACATCTATTATTACTCTGTGCACACTCATGCCTCCCAGATATGTTTTGCTTCTACCTATGGCTTGATAATAAATCCTAAGATGCTCTTGGGCATGAACACATATTGTGGCAGTTTGCTGTCTAGTCCCGTTGTGTGTGGGTCAGCAAGGACCAGAATGGACGCTGGGCACTGTCCATGGTGCTGAGCCACCTCTCCGTCTTAAGGGAGCAACGTGCCCCTTTAGTTTAGTAGTGACTCAAGGGAGTCCCACAGAACCTGTTCTTTTCCAGTGCCTGAGGTATGGTACACGTGACTCTGAGATAAAATCAGTGGCATAGCCGGACATGGTGGTGCACGCATTTAACCCCGCACTTGGGAGGCAGAGGCAGGTGAATCTCTATTAGTTCAAGGCCAGCCTGATCAACGAAGCGAATCCAGAACAGCAGGGCTCTGTTACACAGAAAAACCCTATCTGGAAAAACAACAAACAAACAAACAAAAAAATAAACAACCAAAGAAAAAAAAAGAAAAAAAAAAAAGGAAAAAAAATCAGCCACACTGAACACAGACAGCCCAGATGTCTTCTGCAAAAAGCAACAAATTCCCAACAGCTGCATCAAAGCCATACGTGTGAGAACAACATTTAAGTAAGATAAATGGCAAAGCATCCAAGGCATCCATTCGTATTATGGGCTGAGCATCCCTAACTCAAAAGTCTAAATCCCCAAACCCAAACTCCTCTAAATGCTAATTACTTCTGGTCTTGAGGAATCCTCAGCCAGCCCGCCCGCCCCTGGAGCTAGGATTGGGGTTGTATGATTTTAATCAACAGAAGCACACTTAGATGGTCATAGGCTTATCCCAACTTGTGCCCGTTAAGACAGACCCTCGGAAATAGCTTTCCCCGAGGGTATCAGGGGCCCTGTGCATGGCAGACGCCGCTGGGAATGTCGGGAGCCTTGGTGGCAGCTTCCTGGCACTGGCGGCATCCCTGTGCTTTGCTGATGAAGGCGTTCTCTTTATACCCACAGTACAAGAACGCCGGAGTGATTGAGCTGGAAGCCTGTGTCAAGGCCGTGCGCGTCCTAGCGATTCAGAAGCGTGGCATGGAGGCTTCGGAGTTTCTTCAGAATGCTGTGTACATCAATCTCCGGCAGGTGAGTGTGTGCTATGCCAATCGGAGATCGTACGGTATAATAAAGGTTAAGGAGTCATAGCCCAAGAGTCAAAGCATGTGGTACTTACAGGTTCATCTTCTTCATTTTAGGGTATTATATTTTTTTAAAAAATATTTATTTATTATACCTAAGTACACTGTAGCTAATTACAGGTGGTTGTGAGCCACCGTGTGGTTGCTGGGATTTGAACACAGGACTTTCGGACGAGCAGTCAGTGCTCTTACCCACTGAGCCATCTCCCCAGCCCCGGTATTATATTTTTTAAAATTGAAAATTCACCATCTCCTCCCAGTTTTTATTTGGAATAATAACTGGTTCCTGCAGCTTTGCAACCCTGACTGGGCTCTTGCCTTTGTCACTTGTGAGATGCTTGCCCTTTGCCGGGCTGGGCTGTTTGGTTGACAAAACCTGAGGTTTGCGTAGCTCCTGTCACCCAGCAGGCAGCTTACAAATGGTTAGTTCTGAGCCCGAAGAGCCGCTAAAGATGGGACCCAGAGCCTCCTCTGTGCTAGGCTAGCTCTCTTGTAAGACCAGCAGCAGCTCCAGCCCCCTGAAAAGGTATTTAATAAGACAGTCATGAAAACATTTAGTGGCAGACTCACAATGTCACTCCCCAACCTGGAGGCTGTTAGCTGTGTTCAGCCAGGTGGAACTGATCCATCAGCAAGCCACGGGAGACAGGGCTCCAGCAAGCAGCAGCTGGCCCGTGGACACCCTGTTAAAGCAGACATGGAGAGAAGCGACCACTCTGCCATCACTGGGTGGCAGCTTCATAGGGAAGGCAGGTGTTGATTGGTGTATGAGTGACACACATCACAGAAGCCATGATGGCAGCAGAGGGAGCAGCCACTAGGATGGGGAGGGGGAGGGTGCCAGAGAGGGCTGTCTCAGCAGAAAGGTACAAATGCTGGAGTCTGCTTGAAGAGCAGAATAAGGCAAGACCTGGGTAGAGGAGGGTGCGGTGCAGGTGGACTGGCTTGCCGGCCGACCTCTAGGAAAGCATGAGGTATCTTGAGTCTGAACTGTTTGGGGAAAGCAGATAGGCTGAAACAGAAAGACTGGTATCTGAGGAGAATGAGGCAGAGTAATTGCAGACAGCCACTAAACCTCAGTCAGCTGGGCTCTGAGAGGCAAAAGGCGGACAACAAACGTCCTGTGGGCGGGTGAGACCTCTGTTGGGCTGGATAAGGGTGAGATGCAGTAGCGGGTAGGCCGCCATGTGGGGAGGGTAGAGGGCAGCAGGGACTTGAGATAATCCCACCAGAACACGCAGGAAGCGTGCTCATAGCCAGACACCCATCCCCACCTCCAATAGTTGCCATGCTCACCTTAGAGGTTTTTTTTTTTTTGGAGGACGATAACTTAATAGTTAACCAGAGGCTGGCATGATGGCTCTGGCTATGAGCACATATTGCCTGCTCTTGCCGAGGACCAGAGTTCCACCCCCAGCACCCATCAGACGGCTTACAAGTGCCTGGAGCTCGAGCTCCTTGACCTCTCTGAGTCTTGCTTGCTGTAGAGCCCCGTGCTGCCCTCAGGCTGGTCTGTGGGCCTGGCTCCCCAAGTCAGTCACCAGAGTGAGGCTGCCTCAGAGTACCTGAACTGTCAGTCGTCAGCTCAACCACAGAGGAAGAGACAAACACAGAATTACGCCCCTAAAGAAAGACTCCACCAGTATTGCTGGCCATTTCATGTGGGGAAGTGCACCTATGCCTTCAAAGTGGGGGAGCACTGGGAGCCAGCTGCACCCTGTGTCCTGAGGGGAGGCCCCCAAGTTCTGCTCTCTGTTGGTTTCCAGGAGAGGCAAAAACCGGGTCCTTTGATATGGAAACTTCAGTTACCTGGGAAATGGCACAAGAGGAGATAGATGTCTGTCTCTAGTCATGCTGAAGTTAACTGTTTGACTTGGTTCTATCCAGGGTTCAACAATGGGCCAAGCCGTGTGTGTGTGTGTGTGTGTGTGTGTGTGTGTCTTGGATAGTCTGTTCTCTCCTCCCCGTTATGGGTCCCAAGAATTGAGCTTAGTTAGGCTAGTGACAAGCACCTTTAGCTGTTGAGCCATCTCGCCTGCCCTGAAGCTGTGTTTTTTAGGGATGCTAAGGCTATAGTCCTTGTAGAGGACTGGAGGGAGGGATGCCCCATGCCAGGCATACACAAACTTAGTGAAATGTGCACTGACTGAGACCCTGGGCATCGAAGGGCTTGCTTCACAGGGCAAGGACCCATGATGAGGGAAAAAGACCACCTGAGTGTCTGAGGTGGGCTGCTAGGGCCTCACTGGCCTGGAGCATGGAGAGACAGCAGGGGTCATGCTGGTGTAGGTTTGCCAAAGGTCAGTGAGGGCAATACACAGGGCAAGGGTACTTCAAGGGCAAGAGGGTGGCACCTTAATTGTAATCCATGCTTCTGAGTGAAGAGTGCTAGGCCTCTCAGGTAGACTGGAAAGGTCCAGGGAAGCCTTGAATTATTTGTAGCTGGGAGGCTGGATTTAGGTTAGATGGTCCTGTGTCCTTCCACAGCTCTGCAGTGGGCTACTGCTGTTATCAGGCCCAGGCGGTTCAGGAGACAGCTTTGAACACAGAAGAGGCTCCAAGCAGACCGGAAAGGTCTGGGGAGTGGAGTCTGTTGGGCTTAGCTGGTGCTAGAGTAGTGGGTGGCTGCCAGGCTTCCCAGCCCTGCTCCTCTTCTACAGACCTGTGGGCCCTCACTCTCTGCAGTTACTGAAGTCCGCTTTGCAGATTAAAGGGAGGAGATCTGGACTTACTGCAACCTGCTATCTATTCACAGTGGGGCCCTGTAGTTTGGATCAGCTCTGCTATCATCTTGCTCGGCGTCAGGCAAACACTAGAGGGCAGCAATGCTCTGTGGCAATTGTGGCCCTGCCTGCGGCACAGGGCGGTTACCAGCCTTTGAATTCTGCCGGAGGAGGAAGGCACTTTGCGGTCCTTGTCTCATCCTGATGTTTGTCTGCTAGTTGACAAGGCAGCAAAATAATGAGTTCTGGTGGGATTTTATAATCACAGTAAAGAGAAGGGCCTGGAGTTTTTCTGAAATAGAACAAGCTTTTGGTTCTTAATCAAGTGTGATCCATTGTGGAGCTGATGGTAACGAAGGACTTCGGCGGCAAATGGCGGACATTTGGGAAGGAATGGAGATGTGACTAGTGCAAGTTCCATCTGTCTTTCAGAATCCCTGCATGAGCTGGTGGTGCCACACACTTTGAATCCCAGCACTCAGGAGGCAGAGGCAGGCAGATTTCTTGAGTTTCAGGCCAGCCTGGTCTACAAAGGGAGTCCAGGACAGTCAGGGATATTACACAGAGAAACTCTGTCTCAAAAATCCAAAACCTCAGAACTGGAGGATAAAACTGTCTTTATCGGTGCTCTGCAAAATAGATGCAGAGTCCCTCTTCCCTGTGCAGGCACAGGGTGACCTGCGTGTGTTGGCTGGTTTAGGCGAGTGATTTCTGGTAATTATCTGGCACTCCCAAATGGCAACAAATAGCTGGCTGTGTACAGATCTGTGCAATGGTCATGAGGGTTTCACAGGCAAATGACAAGGTTCATATGAGAACAGAGGGGCTGGGACTTGAGTCATCATTTTCCCCTGTTTGTGAATAGAGGAGCCATGCAGCACCCTCTCAGCTTGTCTTCTGTGGAGAGCAAGCAGCCACCTCTCTCCTTTACTTAGTGCCGCTGCACACCGTCTGGGAACAGCAGGGTGGCAAGGAGGCTGCAAACCTCACTGGCATCCATTCACAGACTTCTTGAAGTAGGAATCTGTTCCTTGAGATTCTGTGGTCTAAATGTAGCCACCCCTATCTGCAGAGGGAGGTTAGGAAAAGGAACAATGATTCAGGCACCAAAGAAGATGGTGGCTTAGAGGTGAGGGGTCCCTGGGACACGTGTTCATGCACCCTTTGTGTTCCTTCCCTTCCCTTCCCTTGCCTCTGGGATGGGCAGGAGTGACTCTAGGCAAAGTGTTTCTGTCTGCCTGCCTGCTAGCCTGCTCCTGAAGTCCAGTGAGCTGCAGACAGTCATGGTCCACACTGGCCGGCGCTGAGGAGGGGAAACCGGCTGATAAACAAAAGACATGGAGGCAAACAATTCCCAAGTGAGTCAGATCTACAGAAACAAAGACCACGCTCCCATTGGATACCTTCTGCGGAGGAGCAGCTCGGGAGGCCTTCATCCCAGGAGCATAAGCACTGTTGCAATGTAGAGCAAGGTGCAACAAAGAAAGATGCACAGGCTGCGATGACTGTCTCCCCTGTAGCTGGCTGGTGGGGCTTGTGGCGGCTCCATCTGGTGCTGAGCAGACCCTGAGAAAGGTCTCGTCAGTTCCTTTCCTCACCACTTGCAGCCAGTTTTAAAGACAGGGAAACTGAGGGGTGAGACCCAGCTCAGCTCACAAAGTCTCCCATTGTTCTTTCAGTCCCCCTCGCTCCCTCGCTTGTGTGATTCCAAAAGCCCAACCCGGTGGCAGCTCCCCTCCCCCACCCTAGGCTGCCTGAGGGACTGAATACATTTTTGTTTTCAACAGAAAATGGCAGGTGACCTTACGAGAAAGTGCTACTGAGGAAGTGTCTGGAAAACTAGACCAGCTTCTGAGGGTCGCAGCGTGGCCCCGTCCTCCGCCTCCTCACATCTCTAAGTTCCAGAACAATTGGTGCCCTTTAAAACATTCTCCTTTATGAGACTTTAGAGGGGACTTTCAACCTCTTTGTCTTTGGTTAATTTTCTTTGCAAAGCCATTCAGATTTTATGCAGGCTACTCTGTTCAGATGCAAGAACAGCCTCCTCCTCCTCGGATTTCTTTTTTGATGGGTTTCCTTAATGAAGCTGTTGCTAAGGAAACCCTGCAAGAGCCTGGTAGGCACCAGAGTGACTGCATCCCTAGTGCTCCTGTCAGGTTGAGCTCAGAGTCAGAAGGGTGGGAGAGTGGGGAAGGGTGTCATCTGGGGAAGGGGCTGAGGTAATGCTGTGACAGGTCAAAGCTGGCCAACTGGCCAATGGCTTCCAGGGCCAGTCAGTCCGTGGGGGAACTGTGGGGGAACCGTGGGGGGATCCACAGCTCTTACAAGGAAACCATTGAATGGGGGGGGGTGGAGAAGGAAGGTCACCTGCTAGATTCCTTTCTGGAATTGAGAGGAGAGAGAGAGAGAACTGAGAAATTTCTGGTCTAACAGGATTCTGGTGTGTGGCTTGACTAAGAGTCCAGGAGAGTGGAAGTCTGTGAGGACAGTGAGGGGGGCTCAGTCATTCCAGAGCCAGGGGTCTGCAGAGACCCCTTGGGGGCCAGCTCTGCTCTACCCCCTCCCCTCCCCCTCCCAACTTGGAAAGGCACTGCCCATTGAGCTGAGTTTCAAATCTCCACTCTAACCAGAAAAGGTGATAAAAGAAGCCAGACCTCAGTGCCCTGCAGGCAGCTGTAATTTTTAAGGAGGGGTGAGAGGGATACTTGGGAATTCCTCTTTGGAGACTTGCAAGTCACTTTGGTCTCATGGGCTTGGGGAATCTTGGCTTTCCCTCTCCGCTTTAGCAGTTAGGAACCTTAGCATCAAGTCTACAGATACCTTAATAATTACACCCACTTCCTGGCAGGCATTTTTCTGATCGAACCTTCCTCTGGTTTTATTTAACTATAATCTCATTTTTTTCACCTTGATTTTTTTTTTTTATATTTTGGCTGTTACTGCTCTTAAATTGTGTGTGTTTAAAAAATTGATTTTACATTCTTCTTTAGAACAAGGCAGAATGTAAACAGATGCAGGCACGGAGAGTAGCGCAGGCGCACTGCAGACACAGAGAGAACCGCAGGCACACTGCTTTTGGAGGTTCCAGGGTATTTACCTTAGGAGGTTACAGCTGAGGTGAATGTTAAAACTGTGTTTTCAGTAGGCGAGTCTGGTAATACACGCAGACTCTGGAGAAGGGATGGGGGCTTATTCATCTCTCTGTGCAGGCACAGTGCTTGTCAGAGAAGAGACACTTATTAATCTCTGACGCATGATTCATCCGGCTGCTCTCTCCAGTGTCGGCACCGCTCCGAGCAATGACAGCGGTGACCATTGGTAGGGATGCAAGGTGTCCCACGAAGAGCTCCACAACCTTTCTGCGTTTAACACTTCAAGGCCCTCCTGTGAGGAATTGTTTTTATTAGTTCATATTTGTTATGCACAGCAGACTTGGTTTTTATTCGGGAGAGCTTCAAGGCTCTGGAAGATTGCTAGAGTGGTGCAGCCAACACTGGGATGCCCACTGGCTAGAGGGTGGTGCCTGCCCTCGGCACCCAGCTAGCTTGCCTGGCACAGGTTTGCAAGTTTGTTCCCATCATAGTGGAAGTCAGTACCTATTTCCTTTCTGTGGCCAGATACTAGCCACTCTTTTTTATAGGTCTGGCTTTTCCTTTTATGCACCAGTGGACAGCAGGGGCTGCTGCCTCCTCCTCCTCCTCCTCCTCCTCCTCCTCCTCCTCCTCCTCCTCCTCCTCCTCCATCTCCTCCTCCTCCTTCTGGCTGTTGAAAGATGCTACCGTGAACACTGACATGCAGGTTTTGTGGAATGTGTTTTCACTCCGTGTGGGATGTACATTTGGGCCATATCCCACTCTGCAGCGTTTTGAGGCACTGTCAGATTGCTGAGGATGGCTACCACCAGGATCTGAGGGCTCCATTCTCCATTCAGGAGGCCCTGAATAGGTGGGACCTGCATCTTTGACTGCAGCTGCTGTAGTAGCAAGAAGGGAAGGAGGGATTCGTGGCTCTGGTTTAATCTGCATTTCCCTCGTGCCCCGTGTTGTTGAGCATCTTCTCCTGTGCTGACCGGCCATCCACACATTTCCATTACAGTCCTTTGCAGCCTTTACTGTCTTTGGAGCCAGGGATTGAACTCAGAGTCTCATGCACATTGAACACAAACTGTACCACCCAGACCATCAATCCTTCGCTGGCTCTGCATGTTGTATGGATGTAGGAGCTCTTAGTGTGATCCAGAGGGTGCATTCTTGTCAGGTCTCCGCTCTGCAGGAACGTGCACCATTTCATTTGTCTTTTGAGAGAGACGACACTCTTGTTTTCTTGCTCAGACTGGTCTTCAATTCTAAGGCTCGAGGGATGGGCACATTTCATCCTCCAAGTGGCTGAGACACCTGAGTGTCCACCACCATGGCCCTGCCCACTTGTGACGTCTTTCACAGACATGCCTTTCTTCCTTTGATGGAATCCAGTTTCTCTGCATGTTATGTTAGCACACCGCATATGCTTTTGGTGTGGTTCAGGAGAGATCACTGAGCCCAAAGCTCCACTGTTTGCTTTTTGACAGGATGTGTCTATGTAGCCCAGGCTGGTCTCATACTTGCTATGTAGACCAGGCTATCCTCAAAGTCTGGGCCTTCTGCTCCAGCTTTCCAAGAGCTGGGATTATAAGCACGTGTCACCATGCTTGATCTTTTATGGTAAATTTAGTGTTGGAAATTTATCTTTTTCAAGATTTTTTTTTCCTGACTCTTCTGGGTGTCTTCCATTTCCATATGAAGTTTAGGATAAACCTGTTAGTTTTTTCAAAGAAGCCAGCAAGGATTTGGATGCTGACTTCATTGCCTCTGTAGGCGAATCTGGGGAGTTTAGCCATAGTAACCATCATAGTGGTATGCACCTGTGACCACAGCACTCTGTAGGATGTAGGAGGAGGGTGGAGAGTTCAGGGCTACTCTGGTTACAGAGTGAGTTCTAGACTAGCCTAGGCGACATAGCTCTGTCTCAGCTCTTCCAATCTCCCTAAAAAGCAAAACAAACCACATTGTCTTTCATCCTATGAATAGAGAGTGTCTGTATAAAGAGCTGAAATCACCGCCCCCCATTCTCTTTCCTTTCTTCTCATCCCTCTTGCCTTCCCCCCTCCTCTTCTCTTCCACCTCCACCTTTTCCTCCCTTTTCCCCTCCCTTCTCTGCCTCTTCCCAGCACAGGGGATTGAACCCTCAGATTCACACATAGCAGGCAAAGAGCTCCACTCATGAACCGCAGAGCCGCAGTCTCAGCCCAGGGGGATCCCTCAGCCCCCTCCATGGCTTCCTGCTGCAATGGCGGTTTCTTTTTTAGTTTCTGGTTTTGCTTCCCTTGTTTGTATTTCGCATGTTCACTTCCTGTTTTATCTCATTGCCTGGGTTAGATGACGTGTTTTTGGGAATTTCCAGTTGAAGGTAGATTATCGTCCCATTTTCTGAATTCAGTACTTTTCTTAGTTTTCAACATTTTTTTCAAGGTTCTGTCTATTTGGAACTGTAGCTTAAAAACAAATTCATAAAGATTTCAGTCCAGCGAAGAATTCCTTATAAAGCAGGCAGAATTGGGAAAGTGATCTGTTTTAGCTCTTTTAGCTTTTTCTCTTTTAATGTATATAAAAGAAACTTAATTTTCTAAACTTAAAGAAGTGTTTTTAGGTAGGCATCGCTCTGTGCTGCCCACGCTGATCTGCTCTGGGACTCAAGTGACTCTTCTGTTCTAGCCTTTAGGTACCTCACTGGTCCTACTGTGTGCACCACTATGTCAGGCTAAGTGGACATTATGTGTAGTTTTGAATATGTAATCTCTCTGTGTGGTAGCTGCAGATATTATGTAGAAAACACAGTGTGTCTGTGTCTTGTATTCTGGAGAGTGTGCAGGCGAGTTGTGTCCCAAAGCTCCTTCCCATGATGCTTTGGCCTTTAGAGCTCTGTCGCTTTTTGCAGTTTCAAAGGCATTCCTGGCCGACTCATTTAGTTATAACCTGTGATTTTAAAAGTCTATCCACAGAGGCTGGAGAGACAGCTCAGATGTTAGGAGCGCCTGCTGCTTTTGCATAGGATAGGAGTTCAGTTCCCAGCAACCGTATCTCGTGGGTTACAGCCACCCTGTAATTCCAATTCCAGAGGATCTTAGGCTTCCTTCTGACCTCCGTGGGGCACCCGTATTCATGATTCATGTGCACACGCACACACACCTCTCACATGTCTTCAGTGACAGTCAAATGCCCTGTTGTTTTGAACACCTACTGAGAACTGTAGACCTTTCCTAAATGTCCACATTACTTCATTTTAGCCTTTCCAGCCACCAAAAACATTAGACTATGCCCTCTTTCTCCAAGAGGCAAAATGGCAGAGCTGGCTACTTGATGGACTATGGCTCAGTGTGCTAACTGCACTGTGCTGCCCTCTGCTCTGCCCTGCCAGACTGTTCCAACAACGCCACCACCTTCCTTCTGATGTTGGAACGAAGCGGGTCTCCGCTTACTTTGCATTTGGAACTGGACTGGTGAGCTGATACCAATGACTAAGGCCTCTCAGCTTGAGTGTCTTCGAGATGCTTCTGCTAGAAATTTGCATAAACATCTGGGCCCTGGACTCAGAGGTTGTGACTACTCAGCCTGCTGAAAAATCAGGACAAGGATGTGCTGATTAATGCCCCCCCCCCTCCCGCCGCAGGCCAGGGGTTCAGGCATGAGTGTGGGGATTTGATTGCATCTCAAGATTTTGCCTGGGACCATTTTGTACTCTCTCAGATCCTCTCAAGGTTGCTGCCCACGTTAGCCCGGCACAGCTTTGTCCCCAGGCTTCCAGGACTTGTGTCATCTGGAAGTCCATGGCACACAGTGCTAGAAACCAGCTGTGCCCAGGCTTTCTCCCGGGGGAACCTTTCTAGGGTCTGAAGTCATTTCAGTTCCATCTGTAGGGAAGGCTCACCATTTGCCACCATGTTACATTCATATGGCAGGAAGAAGGAGAGTCTAGATTACAGGACTGTTCCAGTCTTCCATCTGTGATAGGTCCCATGAGAACCATGGAGCACGGTGACCAAGGTTTGGGCCCTCAGTTTCCTGTCTCTTGGATTTAGCCACAAGGGCCCCAGCTGAGGCCACCATCACAAGTATCTGTTGTCATGTTCAGGAGGCAGGCTGTCAGGTGAGGGGCTGGGGGTCTCCCAGTACCTGATGGAGGCAGTCAACATGTTTGCCTCTCTTTTATCTCTCTCTTTGTCCCCTGTCACGGCTGACACTAGCACACAGGAGTCCTTCTGAAGCAAGGCTGAGTCCTGTGCAGGTTTGAGTGACCACATACTGGAGACCCAATCAAAACACATGCGGAAGCATTCAGTAGATTGTTGAGACCTAAGGTTTCTTAGACCAAGGGCACAGGGAACTGACCGAGCGACAAGGCATTGATCACGTGAGCTCTTTCACATGAGTTGCCTCTGCTTATCAGAAGATTCTCTTAGGAAAAACAATGGCATCAGACCAGGGGAAAATATTCTCCAAACATGGATGACTAAAGACTCAGGTTTGGAACCTGAAGAATGAGCCCAGCTCCCAGTTCCGTAGTAAGACGAACGACCTAATTTTAAAAACTGCCAGAAGCTTTGAACAAATACTTCACAAAGGGAGATACAAGTGTGGCCAGTTAATCATAGGGAAGGGTGCTCAGCGCCTGCTTATCAGGGAACTGCCAAGCAACTCCAGCAGAATGGCAAAAGCCACAGGCACCCGTGACATCAAACCATCTGTGTGTGCATGAAGCACCGTGGTCCTTGCATGTCCTCCCTGTGAGCGGGAACTGATGTTACCACTCTGGAAGAGTCTGGCTGCCCCAGGGCAGGGGGAAGAGGCTCAGTGCGAACAGTGCAGGACAGGACTGATACTGTGAGGCTATGTGTGGGAACACACCATCAGGATAGCTTCTAGGAGATGTGTGAGCTGGGGCACCCCATACCCCAGAGCCTCTGAGTTTGCCTAGCTCTTGTAGGCCGTTGTCTAAAGTATTCACCATATGTGCAGTACATAGTCTGTTTCTCTGCCTTCCTATTTACTGGAATGTTCCCCATAGATTCTAAGCTGGGCATCTGTCTGTTAGTGCACAGGCCCCAAGGGAGGGGCAGTAGTAGGTACCTGCAAGTAAAGAAACCTGGGGTTGGCCTTGCTTTCTCTGAGTGGGCGTGGTCGGAATTGCAACAGAAACCTGGCTGTGAGGCATCTGGGCTGTGTCTTGTGTACTGCAGGGCTGCAGAGCAGTTCACATATGGCCATCTCAGGTCCATTAGGCGGCTGCAGCAAAATCCTGTAGACCTGGGGCTTCTGAATAGCACATGGTTATTTTCCAAAAGCAGCAACACTAGGGTCTGGGGTCTGGTGAGGGCTGCTGCCAGTGCACAGGTGCCTTGTCTCCCATGGCCAGTCTCATGTGTAAGGGCCCTAGTCCCATTCATAAGGACTTCTGACCTGACGGTCTCTCAGAGGGCAGAGGACCACAGATACTCAGTCTGTTGCAGGGAGATGCCTCTGCGCTGTGATTCAGGGATGCTAGTGTGGTGAGGCGTATGGATAGCTGTGGAACGCAGAGGAAACCTTGCAGGGACCCCTTGTGCACCTTCTGGGTCACGTAGTAAGGGTCCAGGCAGAGCTGAGGTCTGTGGGGTATCAGGAGGAGTTTTTAGAGAAGGCCAGTATGCATGGTTTTCTCATATGGCTTTGTTAGCACAGAAATATCTAGCAACCCATTGCCAAGGCCATGGCTAGAGGGGGTGGGGGGTCATTTATCAAGAGAACTGTGTGGATTATGGTAGCTTTTCTCCCCAAAGGAGCAATGAGGTAGGGAACACATGATTGGCAGAGTCTTAGCCTGCCATTGGGTCTTCCTGGCTGTGTGACTTCTGAGGCTTCTCAGCGCCTCTCAGAGCTTCAGGCATCCTTGTGTGAGATGATAAACCTTTCCTAGGACACACAAACACATTTATCCCCAATAGGGAACTGTCAAAAGACCAAAGTCCAGATACCACCAAAGTCCAACTTGGGGTTACTTACAGGAGCAGAAGTGACTCAGAGCCAGCTGCATCACCGAAGGCCCCCCTCCCCCCCCAGCATGGATGACAGCTCACAAAAGCTGGGAACCTGGAGCATGCTTGCTGCACAGCCTGCAGGCAGCTCAGTAGGTTGGAGAGTCCTTTGCAAGTGATTCAGTTGGTTTAAATCTCTTCCAGGCAGCTGTGCTGGTTGAATCTTCTTTGCAGATTGTCTTATCTAAGGGTGACACTTGGTGGCTTTATTGGTTAGTCTGATACTGAGGGACCTAGGGAATCTAGTCAGTTTCAGGGACTTCCTGAAACTGTTTTGAGTTGTTTTCCTTCTTTCTTTTCTTTTCTTTTTTTGGTTTTTCAAGACAGGGTTTTTCTGTGTAGCTCTGGCTGTCCCAGAACTTACTCTGTAGACCAAGTTGGCTTCAAACTCAGAAATCCACCTGCCTTTGCCTCCCAAGTGCTGGGATTAAAGGCGTGCGCCACCACTGCTGGCCCTTCTTATTATCTTAAAGCTTTCCTGCAGGATGGAATGTTTCAATCTTGGAGGAAACTGCTCTGCAAGACCTTGTCTGCAAGGAAGTGGGTCTAGTTCTGGAATGCAAGTTGATTAAATAAAGCCTGTGGTTTATGGACATAGACTGGGTGCTTACCCACCGGAGTTGTTATTGCTGATCACCGTTGGGAGGCCTTAGTGGAAGGAAACATGCTATAAGCCAGGAAGATTCAAGTCTAAGGTGGTATCATCTTCTAGTCATGTGGCTCCACGTGTCATGTTCTGAGAAGCTGAACAAAATGCATTCCCCAGTCCTCCGGTCATGATGCACTCTTGTTCGTTCTCATGAATGATGTCACACGTGTTGTGTGACAACCTCCTCATGCCTGAGAAGCTGGGCCCTCTTAGCAAAAGGCTGGATGTGCTTAAAGTCACTGGTCATGGGTGGCTGTCTTGCGGTGTTCACAGGGGTCCTAGAGCCTCAGGAGCGATGAGTCACAATAGTCTTCTCTCTTCTCCTTTATGAAAAGAGGTTCCAGGTGTCTTTCTTTTGTCCCTTTGGAAGTTTCTTCAAAAACATCTTGCTTTCTCTTTGTGATTCAGCTTTCGGAAGAAGAGAAAATCCAGCGCTACAGCATCCTGTCTGAGCTCTACGAGCTGATTGGCTTCCACCGCAAGTCAGCATTCTTCAAGCGAGTGGCTGCCATGCAGTGTGTGGCGCCAAGCATTGCAGAACCTGGCTGGAGGGCCTGTTACAAGCTCCTTTTGGAGACGCTGCCTGGCTACAGTCTGTCGCTAGATCCCAAGGACTTCAGCAAAGGTACCCATGATGAGCTGGGGCTGGCTGGGGTCGAGCTTGCTGTATTTCCATTTAGCTTGTGCATTTGAGCAGCTGCTGAGTGTTGCAGACTGTGGTGGGCCCGTGTGGTTCGAAAGTGGCCAAGCCCTGCCTCACACACAGAAGCAATGACTTGACATGAATTCGTGGAGCCCACCTTGTGGTGGCCTTTGTTTTTGTGTCTTTGTTAGTGGAGGTCAGAAATTGCCCTTGAAGCCATCAGCATGGACTGTCATCAACATAATGCTTTAAGTCTCTAATGTTTTTACCCATCTTATGAAGTTTCGATAGGTTAGCAAACATCAATGTCCCTTCCCAAAATAAATATACTTGGATATATGTGTATACACATAGCTATGCATCTGTGGCAGATCCTGATTCTGTGGTAGTAATAAATATTAAATTATAGCTGTAAGTCTAATAACTATAGACAAATGCAACCCTCAGTTTGGCCAAAGTCTAATTAATCAAATTCCTTTTCTTAGTTACTGCTTTAGATGGGGACCCAGAGCTAGAGATGGTTCAGGCTTTCAATAAGAGAGACCTGAGTCGTCTGTCCTCTGTGCTGTTAATCCCACTAGGATGCAGACAGATCCCCAGTGCTCCCACTCTCAATCACAAATCCCACTCCTCCCCTTTCACATGACTAGTGTATAGCTGTCATCCTCCCCAGACCCTTTAGCACCCGATCTTCCCAAGCAGCTCTTCCTGTTGACACTTCCATCTCCAGCAGGCCAGAATCTTTAGGAGGGAGTTGCTTGGCTGAGAGGGGAGATGCACTGTCCTTTTGGGCTATAGTCTCTGTTGTCTGGCAAGCTGCGAAAGTAGCATAGGCCACATTCATGTCACTAAGATGTCATGAGCAGGGGGAGGTGGGAGGGGCAGGTCTAGTGGCCTCCACCTGAAAGCCCAGCACTTGAAGGATGAACATAAATCTGAGGCCAGTCTGGGCTACAGAGATCCTGTGTCAGTCCCTGTCTGAGCTCCTCGCCCCTCAAAGAGAGGTGGTGGTGGGCAGGCCAGGTGGGGCACTTGTTGCACTTGACTAAAACCCTTGGCAGAGCACACACTGAGAGCTAATAATTTTGAGAGGACAACCCTTCTTATCTTTGAGGCAAGCACAGACAAGAGTTTTAGTCTTAGATAAGAAGGAGCAGATCAAGGGCCCAGTGGCCCCAAGTCTGTTTTCTTGTAAATGGAGATGGGCTTTAGATTTAAATAGAGGAAGAATTGGGGCCAGAGGTCTGCATCATTAGGCGGTCCTGGTCCGGGTGTGGTGCCATCCATCATTGTCTCAGTACAGTACGTCATGGTAGTGTCAAGGTGCCTTTATTGCTGAGGGGAGGATGTGCTTTCTAGGAGGTAAACAGGGTCCCAGGGTTGGATGAGGGGAGAAGCTGTGGCCTGACAGGACAAGGGGCTCTTCAGATTGGTAAAGAGACGGAAGGAGGCTGGGGCCACGGCCTGCTAAGGAGAGACTGGCCGGGGTGAGTGGTCACTTGGTGGTCAGTTGAGACACCCGTGCTCAGATGTATAGCAGGCTTATGAAGGGAGGTGTTGCCCCTCCCCTCTCACCCTGCAAAGTCCCATGGGAGCAGAGCACCTGAACCCTGGAATTCTGTCTTCAGAGCAGACGATATCTTGCTTCCCTGCAGTCATGGGGGTGAGGTAGGTAGGCTGGGGTCTACTGGGCTGCCTTCCATTCATGAGACCTGCCGGTGTTGTCCTTTTATGTTAGGCTCACAGAAGATCTTGTCTCTTCTGTGACCTTGTTAGCCAGATCTCCTCCATCCTGCACCCCTACTGAGGGTTATTTTTAAAAACATTAAACATGGACCTTGGCATTTGTCTATGTTCAGTACCATCAGTGACTGTGATTCACTATAGACAGTGTCTTTCATTGATTTAACTTTTCTAAGACAAGGTCTCATGATGCAACTCAGGCTAGCCTTGAACTGACTAGCTCAGGGTGGCCTGGAACCCTCAATCTTCAACCCAACACACTGCTGTGTGGTGACTCTTTGAAGCAGATTTTGTCCTTGACCTTAAAAGTATATTCTTTTAACAAATTTATTTATTGTGTGCGTGTGAGTACTCTGCTGTGTGTGCATGCAAAGGTCAGAGGGCCAGTTGTAGGGATTGTGTCTCTACTGCCACGTGGTTTCAGAGATGGTACTCAGGTCGTCAGTCTTCGAGGCAAATGCTTTGCCCGCTGAGCCATCTTGATAGTTCCTGTCCCTTGCTTTTCTTCTTAGCTGTTAGGATTGTGTGCAAGGGGTCAAGAGGAGGATCTGGGACTCTTTCCAGAAGGGCTTAGATTCTGCAGAGAGTTCATGGCTCTTGCTACTGGAACAGAGGAAGCCTCTAGAATGATGTCTGTTCTCTTCATGTGCTGGAAGAGCTGGAGGAGGCAGCAGAGAGTAGGCAGGATGATCATGCAGAGTCCACAATGGCCCCGCAATGCTCACTGTGCTGGTTGTTGTACTATGAGTTGGGATGGGTACATGGGTGTTCCGAGCACCTGTCAGCCCTCAGTTACATCTGGATTCCTTCAGCCAGGTTCTCTTCCACAACCCATGTACTTGATGGATTCTGTCTGTGCTGTTACCTGCCTCCTTTTCTGTAACTTCCTTCCTCTCTCCCCTCCAGAGGTGGGTTGGAGCTGAGGTTGGTTGAGCTCCTGTTGGATGATTGACACCCCTTGGGGGAGTGGGCATTAGACTGATGTGCCTGGTGCTGGGTGTTAGAGCTGACCTCTGTCTGTCTAACACAGGAGCCTCGTGGGCTGCTCCCCTAGAAGCTGTCCTGGTCTCTGTGGCCCTCTGTGGTCTTCTTGGGCGGTCTGCATTGTAGTTCTGCTGCAGCTGTCACCATAGACCCTCACTTAGCTCCCAGAGCACTGCTGAGCCCATGAGCACTTTCTAGGCAGAAAGCTGCATGGAACCTGGGGACACCAGCTGCTTAAAATCTCCAAATGGAGTGACCATTGCAGTCATCTCCCATCTGCCCTCTGCTGCTCTCCTCCACTCCGGTCGGCTCTCTAGCATGCAGAAGACAGTGGGCGTCATGCCAGAGGCTTCCCCTTTCTTGTTCCAGCAGCAAGGACATACATCAATGGCGGGAGGGAATCTGGATGCCAGGGGTGGGAGAGGGTGGGCAAGTGGAGGGGGTTGGGCCGGTGTTTGAGAGTTCCTCTAAGACCGAGAAGATGAGCAAGCTCATCTAGAGTCCAGGGATCGGTGACTAGGTCAAGCCATTCCTGCGTTCCTGGCCCCTTTGTAGTCACCTTGGCAGCCTGCTTAGAGCAGTTTCCTCCTCTCTGGAAGAGAAATAGAGAACAATGCCTGTGAAGGAAATGCCATCCCCTGCACACTGGCATTGCTCGTAGCAGGACTGCGGGCGGGGCGAGGCAGACTGGGACGCTGCCGACCAGCCTCAGCATGCCTCCAACACTAGCACCAGCTATCCTGTCCTGTTTTCTGGCTGCCTTCGAGCCTCTGCAAAGGTATAGCTAGTTGCTGGCCGGTGACCCCGGTGTGGCCTGGAATGGTTCCTGCTGCCTGGAGCCCTCTGCCATGTTTTAGTATGCAGTTTCATAGTGGAGGGATGGGTTATTTTTATGTCTCCTTCACTAGTAGCAGCTCTGAAAGCGAGTCTTCTTAATTCAAGACGTTATAATTATGTATTTCTCTCTGTGTATGTGCCACAGCTTGCATGTGGAGGTCAGAGGATGGCTTGCAGGAGTCAGTCCTCTCCCCCCACTCTGTGGGTCCCGGGATAGCATGTCATCAGGCCTGGCAGCAGGGCTTCCTCACCCCCTGAGCCATCCCATTGGCACAAATACAGAGCACACAAGACTTTTATTATTTTCCATCAATTCACTTTCCTCTGTATGATTTTGTTTTGTTAAAAAAAAAAAAAGATAGGCATGAGGCTGACAAGATGTCTTAGTAGTTAAAAGCACTTGCTGCTCTTGCAGAAAACCAAATACATTCAGTTTATTTAGCATCTACATGATGGCCCCCAGCCACCTGTAACTCCAGTTCCAAGGGATCCTACACTCCCTAGCCTCTACAGGCACCAGGCACACATATGGTATACATCCATACATGGCAGAAAACACTTTCATACATAAAAATACAATTTTTTAAAAAGCCATTATTTTTCAAAGCAGCTGCAGATCCACAGAAAACTTGATCATGCAGTGCAGGGCAGAGGCATGGCTCTCCCCACCTGCTAGCAGGCCCCACTAGTGGAGCATCTGCTACAACTGATGACCCAATATAGCCTGTCCTTTGCTGAAGTCCACAGCTCACATCAGAGTCACTCTTGGTGCTGGACAGTCTTTGGGTTTTGACCAGTGTTTGGTGACATGGATCCATCATTACAGAGTCACATGAAGTAGTTGTCCCTTCCCGAAGCTCTCTTGCACTCTTCTTCGCCCCCAGGCCCCTTTAGCCACACATCCTTTCATGGTCTTCACACCTTTCTTCTCTGCAAAATGATATCAGGCATGTGTATACTCACCTCACACATCCTGGTTGTCTGAAGCAGCCATAAACGCCAATGGGAAGAGTCTGTGTGGGCACATTCACCTGCCAGGTCAGTGTCCACGGTGGCTGTGTCATATGGCACAAGTTTGTAAGCAACTGATAAATTGTCTTCCCAAGTGTAGTACCATTTTTCACTCCCCAAGGCAGTGGGTGACAGTTACCATTGCTTAGTGTCCTGGCCAGCATTTGGTACCTGTCTTAGTCAGGGTTTCTATTCCTGCACAAACATCATGACCAAGAAGCAAGTTGGGGAGGACAGGGTTTATTCAGCTAACACTTCCACATTGCTGTTCATCACCAAAGGAAGTCAGGACTGGAACTCAAGCAGGTCAGGAAGCAGGAGCTGATGCAGAGGTCATGGAAGGATGTTACTGGCTTGCTTCTCCTGGCTTGCTCAGCTTGCTTTCTTATAGAACCCAGCCTAGGGATGGCACCACCCACAATGGACCCTCCCACCCTTGATCACTAATTGAGAAAATGACTTACATCTGGATCTCATGGAGGCATTTCCTCAAGGAAAGCTCCTTTCTGTGTGACACAAATTCCAGCTTGTGTCAAGTTGACACACAAAACTGTTAGTATTTTGGACTACAGTACAGTACCATTAGTGTTCTGGACTATGGTGTGTGGTAGAATCTTGTTTTAATTTACAGTTTTCTAGCAAGTATATTGAGCATTTCTTCCTATGTTTATTTATGGTTGGAATGTCTCTTCTGGTGATCCCATTTAAAAAACAGGTTTTTTATTTGTTTGTTTGTTTGTTTGTTCTCTGCTTCCATAATATGCAGAACAGCCCTTTAGTGATACTTTTGACAAATATTTTCTTCCAGCGCGCTTCTTGTTCTTTCCTCTTCTTGGTAGCTTAGCTGCCAAAATGCAATTTTCAGTTTTAATGCCATCTACTTGGTCAGTTCTTTTTCTTTTTTTTTCTCATGAGTAGTGACTTTGGAGCTGTATCTAAACTTCTGTTACTCTACCAAATGCCACCCACCTTTTTCACTTATCAACTTGTAGGGAAAGTTTCATAGAACCCAAAGAGGTTCTATAAACATGTAGAACCTTCTACCTTATTGGAGGCCCATTTTGGTGTACTATTTGTGAAGCCCACCGTTAGCATCTTGATGTACTGCTCAGCTGGTGGCCATCCCGAGTCTCAGGCTGGTCTGCTGGGAGGCCCATCTTTGCTCTGTTGGGTCTCTGTGCTCCTTTGTCAGAGCTGTGTTGATTGTGAGCGTATTTCTGCATTCTCCTTATCAATTGTTTCATTTGACTAGTTGCCAAAACCACACTGCCTTAGTTACTGTATCTTGATGTGAAGTATGGCAGTCAGGGACTTTTTCTATTTGTTAAAAAAAAACAAAAAACAAAAGCCCTTTTTGGATATTACAGAAAAGGAGCTGTTCACTTTGAAGTGCTAGTTCCCGTTCTTTCTGTGGGATTTAGAGCAGCTGCCATGCAGAGTGATGGTCTGTGCAGGGCATCTGGGCTGGGCTTGCCTGGCTTCTGCTCCCTCCAGGGCTGGGTGAGTCTGGCCCATCTCCAGCCTTGCTAGACCTCAAGCCTGTGGCTGCACACGCTCGGGGCACCTGTCTGACCCACATTAAGGCAGGCTGTGGCCAGCCTCTTGGAGATACTTTGAAATGACTAACCTGTTTCTGAGAGTTACTGAACATAGTTAGTTTTGATGTGACTAACCTGTTTCCCACAATGGGAGGTACTGTGAGCATCATACATATGAAGGGATGGAAGTCCAGGACGCCATTACCAACGGTATAAGCTTGGCCAAGTTACCTCATGTTCTCCGTGTGTCTGGATCTTGGGGACACTGGCTTATGAGAGGGTTGGGTGAAGTTGTCTGACCTTTCCCCAGGATGGCATGAAAGTGGTATGGGCTGAGTATCAAGAGCCTTTAAGGCCAGCATCCAGCTGAGCTGAAGTCCATTACTGGTGTGGCCCTCCTGTGGGCTTGATGGTGTTGATTGGCGATGAGAGCAGAGGCTTCTGAACAATCAGAGAATTAGAGGTACTGGCAGAAGAGAAAAGGGTTGTTAAGTGTCCAGGCGGACTTTGTCGTATGCTGCAGGGGTTTGATGTGCTAAGGGTAGAGCCAGGAAAGAGAGGAAGGAGAGTTTTTGAAGTTCCAAATGATCACTTAAGAGAGGTGGGAAGGTGATTTAACATGTCGAGACATGCCCTGTGAACAAGACCTTCATCTGGTGTGCTTTCAGGAGACTCCAGGCAAGACTGGAATGGCTGTTCTGTTATCTCCCTTGGCATCTTTGACCTTTACTCTGGGCTGGCTTCAGGCTAAAATCACTGGGGCTTTGTGCAAAGCCACACTCAGAGTTGTCTTGAGTCTACAGGGCCTATCTGAGAACACAGCATCTGAGGTCCTTGGTAGCTCTTCTTTTTCCCAGGAACTCACCCTTTGTCCTCACCTGCCTGGCCTCGTTGGCACCCTCCAGCTGGGTGCTGTTTTCTTCTGAGAATTCCAATGTTGCTTCCACCTGGATGGACTTCCTTTGTTTACCTGTCTCCCGAACGCTTGCCTGCCCTTCCTCCTCTGGCACTTCTTGCGATTATTCAATGCTACCTCTCCAGCATCCTGCCAGGTCCTCCGTGCCAGTCCCTTTGTCTTTTGCATCCTGCTGGAGGTGTCCCTGTGAATACCAGTGATGAAGGGCCGGAGCCAGCAAGCGGGCAACACAGCGCTGTGGTCAGCTGCTATACTTGTCCCCTGCCGTTTGCAAGGCTGGAGAGCGGAACATAATTTATTTTGAAAAATTCAGGTGATTCTGTCCTTTTTATTTGGACTTTTGTTTTGGGAGGGGACATTTGCCATTATTTCATGAGTGAGGACCAATATAGTTAAAATGGTAAATGTCAGCTGGCAGCATTTCTAGACAATAAAAACCACTCTAAGTCCCATTTCCACTTCAAACGTTTCTCAGAGAATTAAATGGAAATCTACCAAAACCCTGTACTCGTGAATAAAAGCCAGGTTGTCAGATCTCTCAGGTTCAGACGTGGCTTCTGTCTTGTTTGTGAGCTGAGCGTTCTCGCTGGCTGGCTGTAGAGGCTCGACCCAGCTCCTCTGCTCTGAGCTCATGTGCTCTGTGTATTTGCTGGCTTACGGGACCACATCTTCTATCTTAATCTTATTTGTGCTGTGGTGTGAGAAGGTTTCTCCATCTTGCTTTTTGCTCAGCCTTTTCCTGAAGGAAAGGGTGAATGTTGCCGAGGAACTTTTCTGAAAGAGCCTCAGAACTGATTTGCTGAATGGCAGCTGTCAAAGCCTGAGTGTTGAACTTCGATGACATGAGTCAAATGCTGCAAATCTGTCTTTACGAAAGCTTCAGTGTTTTATAGGAGGAAGGCCACAGAGGAGGTCCCATGTGCTCAGGGCTCACTGTTGAGCAAGTCCGCCCCACCCCACCCCACCCCCTGGGGGGGGAGGTCTTACTCATGTGAGCCTGTGGTAGTGACTGAACCATTACCCATTTGGAAAAATAACCAAGTGATAGTCAGTGATTCCTTACACGAGAAAGAACTCTTGGCTGAGATGAATGATAATTGGGGCTTTTTGAAGGTATGACTGGCTTAGTCATAGCATAGACCCTTAAGCCTCCTAAAATTCTCTTCTGTTGTAATGTTTGGTCCTAACCCCTTTGACCAGATGGAAACATGGCAGGGATGTGTTTCATTCGCCACTCTCCTTCTGAGTGCAAGATGTTGTCACCGTTGTATAGATTCCAGGAAGTTTCTGGAAGATAGGTCACATCCTGGGATGTACTGTGGAGGTGTTTGTGTGGGTGCTGGGTCCGCTTCCAGGTTTTCAATTGATATGTTATTATGAAGTATCCTAAATATACAGGGACTGGAGGAAACAGCGGAAGCGAGCCCAGCACCCAGCAAATCCCTGGAGCCATGCCACTTCATGCTGACGTGCTTGCCTGTGCCCATCTAAAACAGAAGGGGAGTTTTCTGGCAAAAGACTCATCTTGACCCACACGCTAGTTAAGTACCCATCATGCCCCAGGCCTCTTGCCAGGCATTAAGGATTCTTGGATGAATAAGATACATTGTTGCTGCCAAGGCAATGAAGAATTGAAGGAGGAAACAGAATCGGGAGCTTTACAGGAACCCTGCTGTGCCTGTTACTAGCTGAGGGCTGTGCAGGACAAGGTGGTGGGAGACAAGGCCAGCAGGGGCCAGGAATTGCATGGAGCATCTTAGGCAAACCGGCAGAGGTTAGAACGCACAAGTCGTTGGTCTGTGCTCACCAGGTAGTAGAGGCAACGTGTATTTCTCATTCTGCTTGTCAGTTGACACTGATCTGGCGCCTGAGTCTATACAAGCCTCTGTTTTGGGGGTATTATAATAAGCACCAGACAGTCTTCAGGTCCAGGGGCCTATGAGGCAGGAGCAGGGGGTGGGTATTGACGTCCAAGAAGGTAATTTTACCCAATAACCACAGCAGTGGAGATCTGGTATATCAAGGGTTTGTGCTCAGTACAATAATGGAGCAGTCTGGATCATTAATCACCCCACAGAGTCAGAGGCTGATGCTGTGTGTTAAACACATTACGTTCATTGAGTCATAATATTAGCATTTATCAGCTAGCAGTTATTGAGAAGTTAGGATAAATGGCTAAAGCACTTTAAATGGGCTGCTCACAGCTTTGTGACAAGTTAGGGCTATTATTTCCCTGTTGCAACTTCCTCCCCTGCCTGCCCTAGCTCACGTGGCCTGTTATCTCCCCTCCACTGCCCCCACAGCACTCAGCAACATCTGCACCTCCCATAGGCTTATCCACACACAGTGTACACCCTACTGTCCCCCTAATGCTCTCTCATGCTTTAGTGCATTAGGCTCTTAGGGAGTGTGTGCTAACTGTAGCTTTTATGAGCTGTTGGAAGTTTCCAGTGTGCATCTGTCTTGCCTGAGCCTGAATCCACCTATATGTGTTTTTATGACCTGCGTGTCAGCTAAGCAGGCACTCACCATTCTGGTTGATGACAGTCATGGGGGGGGGCAGTGTTAAGGCTCTGAGTGCCCGACCTTCTTTCAAGTGCTGAGATCACATTGGGATGTAGAGGGCAAGTTCAGTGTATACATTAAAGTCTCTATAGTGCTATTTTCCATCAAAATTCCAACAGTGTTCTTTACAGAACTAGAAAAAAAAAACCCTTAAAATTCATACAGGAACAGAAAAGACAGCCAAAGTGATCCCAGGAAAAAAAGAATACTGGCACTACAGTACCCAACTTCAAACTCTACTACGGAGCCATAGTAACAAAGACAGTATGGTGCTGTACAGACATGGACATGTAGACCAATGGAGCATAATAAAGGACCCAGACATAAACCTACACAGCCATGGGTGTCTAGATTTTGACAAAGGTGTCAACAAGTCATTCTGCAGAGACTTGATCCTCACCCTCAGAAAAATGAGGTTAGGGCTGCACCTCTTGTCCTGCACAAAAATTAATTCATAGTGGATCAAATATCTCAAAGAATGAGTCACTGGGGCTGCTAGAAGAAAACAGGACAAGTATGTTAAGATATCGGTATAAGCAAGAACTTTGTGACTAGAACCCCAACTCAAAGGGAGTTACCCCAAAAGTTGACAAATGAATAACATGAAATTAAAAGGCTTCTGTATAGCAAATGAAACTATCATCAGGGCAAACAGACACAGTCTATAGAGTGGGAGAAAGCCCTTCCCAGCATGCTTTAGACAGAGCTTAAGTTCTGAAATATGTAAGGTTAAACATCAAACCCAAGCAGCCAATCAGAAATGGGCTGATGATCTGAACAGGGCTGCTGGAAGAAATACAAACGGCCAGTAAACATTTTAGAAAGCTTTCAACCTCCAGATTCAGAAGGGCAATGCAAGAGAAAACCACTCGGACACTCCATGTCGTGCCACTCAGGAGCGGCGACAGCACATGCTGGGGGTGGTATGGGGAAAGAGGAAGGACTCTTTGGTGGGGTTGTAAATTGGTATAGCAACTATGGAAATCAGTGTGTATGGGTTCTCAAACACTAGAGAAGGAACTACCATATAGCCCAGATTTGTCACTCCTGGCGTATACATAAAATATCCTAGCAGAGAGTTACCTGCACGCCTGTGCTTACAGATGCTCTATTCACAGCATCAAGGAAACAGACCCGCCTAGATCCCCATCGCCTGCTGACAGATAAGGAAAAGGCAGCACACATACTCAGCTTCGTTCTGTTCAGCTGGAAAGAATAATACAATTATGTCATTTGCAAGAAAATGGATGGAATTAGAAAATATTAAATGAAGTAACCCAGGCCCAGAAGACACACAGCACATGTTCTTTTTCATATGCCGACCCTGCCTTCTAATTACTGCATATGTGTGCACATGCAGGAGTGTAGGGAGAGTTCAGGAAACTACAAAGGCCAAGGGAAAGGGAAAAGGAGGACTTTTTAGGAAGTCAGATAGTGGGGTAACAGAACACATGTAACATGAAAAATGGGGTACTGAGGCTGGAACATGCAAGTGGAGAGGGCAGGCAGGGAGATAGAGGAGAGAGCAGGGGAGAGAGGATCAACCAAAACCAAACATATATGACGTCATGTCGTACGGGGGCTGGGGAGATGGCTCAGCAGTTAAGAGTGATTGCTGCTCTTCTAGAGGATCCCAGTTTGGTTCCCAGTGCCCACGTGGGGACTCAAAATCATCTGTAACTCTAATTTCAGGAGAATGAAAGACCCTTCTCCCACCTCCGTGGTCACCAGCATGCATGTGGTAAACACACACACACACACACACACACACACACACACACACACACACAAGATAATAAATCTAAAAGCAAAATAAGAAAATCTTAAGATGCCACAAGGAAGTCTATTACTATGTATGGTAAGTAAAAACTATTCTTCATACAATATGAACTAACCAGTACCCCCAGAGCTCGTGTCTCTAGCTGCATATGTAGCAGAAGATGGCCTAGTTGGCCATCATTGGGAAGAGAGGCCCCTTGGTCTTGCAAACTTTATATGCCCCAGTGCAGGTGATCTCCAGGGCCAAGAAGTGGGAGTGGGTGGGTAAGGGAGCAGGGCGGGGGGAGGGTATAGGGATAGCATTTGAAATGTAAATAAAGAAAATATCTAATGAAAAAATATTCTTCATGTGGGAGTCCTTACATCCCAGTGTGTGGACTCCTGATGTGTGTGTGTGTGTCCCTAGGGAGGTTGACAGAGGCTGTCAGGTAGCTCTGCCTATGCAGACGTGCAATATGTCTAACTATACTTAAAGTCATTTCCCACAGCTTGCCTGTGCCCTCTAGAGTCTCATGACATTATTGGGGATCCCCCTATGTCCACATCTTCTTTCAGAAGTCAGGTTTTAGGGTGAAAAAACCTCTGTTGAGTTAGTAACTGTTGCTGACAGGAGGCAGACTCACAGGGTTCTGTATTCTTAAGGAAACACGTTCAAGTAGGCTGTATAACCAGTCTGCCTACCTTTACTTTCAAGCGCTCTGGGCCGTTTGGGAAGGAGGGCCTTCGGGTTCCTGGGTGACCCCGTTATGTATTTATTTCTCCACTCCTGTGCTCCAGAGCAGTGTGGCTTTCAGAGTAATCGTGACTGTTGATCGTGATGGTTCATCCAGGGTCATCACTTCTTGAGAAAATGTCTCTCCATTACTCAAATGCACTGGGGACAAGTCTTTTCCTGGAACTGTATGACGGTGATTTTAGTGGGATGCTTTGAAGTCATGTCTTCATAGAAGAGAGAAAGAGTGGTGTAAGGCTGACTGTTTTAGTTTTCTTTCTATCCTGGGGTTGGATCCTGGGACCTTGCCCATGTTAGGCAAGTGTTTACCACTGAGCCCTGTCCCCAGGCAGGGACATTCTTAATGTATGAACAGTGTTCTTCTCTGGCAACACTATACCTGGGATTGGGGAGTATGCTGGGTTAGAGGAAGGGTTAGTAGGGTGGGGGTGGTAGCAGTGGGGGAAGGGTTGTAGTGGCAGTGGTAATTGATTTGTCTAATTTGAGTTGATAGTTGAGGTCGTTGTCTGTGAGCTGCCACATTTCACACATGACGCTGAGTACGGATTTTGTGACTTTTACCACAGGCACACACCGAGGCTGGGCTGCCGTTCAGATGCGTCTGCTGCATGAGCTGGTCTATGCCTCCCGCAGGATGGGGAACCCCGCACTGTCCGTGCGGCACCTCTCCTTCCTCTTGCAGACCATGCTGGACTTCCTGTCTGACCAGGGTGAGTGAATCTGTACTTTTTCCTTCCCAGGGAGCCTTGGGTGTGGCTTGGGGTGTGCTGGTGGTGGCTACCTGTGTCCACTCTTAGCCGTTCTTCCCATGTTTCCTCTTGCTTATCCTCACCTCTTCTTCTGGTTAGCCCTCCTCTCAGCCTCCAGCCTAGGTGCTGTGTTTGTAACTTTGACTTCTAAACAAATACTTAACATGAAGCAATTTAAGGGAGGAAGGATTTTTTTTTTCCCTCATGGTATGAGGGGGATGCATCATGGTGGCAGGCGATAGAGCTGTCAGGCCTCACCTCCACACATCTTCACAGTGCAGGAAAGAGACAGGACAGGAAGTAGAGTTGTGCTACAAGTCTCAAGGACCACTCCTCCAGTGACTCCCATCTTGCAAAGGTTCCACTGTTGTGGGAAATATTAAAAAAGAACAGCAAGACCCCGCTCTACACCCAGCTACTCTCAGCCCCGGCAGTCTTGTCAGCCAGTTCTTATCTGGTGAAGACTCTCTGACTCAGCGCTCCAAAATCTCTCCACCCAGCTTGCTAAGCACATAACTGGTGGGTTGTATACTGTTCTTGAAACCAGGCGAGTGGCAGTGTGAAGGAAGACACAACACAAACTTAGTTCAGAAACATTGGTAGCACAATCACTGGGCACAACAACTAAACTCCTAATCTTGGAAGCCTTATTACATCTAAATCCTCCAGAGGCGAATCCTGATGGGAATTTTGATGGGTCTGCCATTGAAACTGAGAGATACTAGTAGCTACATCTTGTCTTCACGCTATCCCCATCCAAAAGGACTCTCCCTCCCTCCAGCTTCTCTCTTTCCCCTATTCAACCCAGAAGCCCTGCCTACTCACCCAGTGATTGACTCCTTTATAAGCAACCCCAGGGCTATCCACAACATTCCACAATCTCCCAACTCAGGGCCTATAGATGTGTTTGCATTCAAACCACAAGAGGTTCCTTGTCCTTGGGGGACATTGTGTAAAGTGTGAGTGCCAACATGTGGCATATGAGTGGAGACTTGTATTCAAGTCCTCAGATTACAGCTCTGTGGTTTTTTTTTTTTTTTAAAGATTTATTGGTTTATTATATGTAAGTACACTGTAGCTGTCTTCAGACACCCCAGAAGAGGGCATTAGATCCCATTACAGATGGTTGTGAGCCATCATGTGGTTGCTGGGATTTGAACTCATGACCTTCAGACTTACAACCTTCAGAAGAGCAGTCGGTGCTCTTAACTGCTGAGCCATCTCTCCAGCCCAGCTCTGTGGGTTTTCACTGCCTGGATATCTCTGTAACTGTCCTCTTGATGGAAGTGGAACAAGCAGAGGTTGACAGCTCCTATGTGCTCTTCTGGCCATTGTTGCCTCCTGGAGCCTTTTGTCTGGCTTCCAGAACCACGGGCAAGGATGCCATGCCGTCCTAGTGCCCAGTATCCGTCTACCTTCCCACATTGCCTTTATCAAGTTTTCTCCCCAAGTATCTTTCCTCACTGATATTGGGTGTTGTCTCATTTCTGGGGTTCAGTTGTCATCTGCGTAATTCGGCCCAGGTATATTATCCTTGCAGCTTGTGAGATAGCTCACTGTGGTGTTCCCTCTGTCCCAGAGAGTCAAGTCATCAGAAGAGGGCTCTGTGGCTGCCCCATCAGACCTGCCTTTCCACTTATATCCTCAGCTCCCAATGGTCTGGGGCCCATCTGCTTTCCTGGGAAGATACCCTCTGCCATGATGTACGTGTTCAGAGTAGTGTCCCTGCTGTGATGTGCTGTGATGTGGGTGTGCAGGGTAGTGTCCCTGCTGTGATGTGCTGTGATGTGGGTGTGCAGGGTAGTGTCCCTGCTGTGATGTAGCTGTGTAGGCTAGTGTCCCTGCTGTGATGTAGGTGTGCAGGGTAGTGTCCCTGCTGTGATGTGGGTGTGCAGGGTAGTGTCTCTGCTGTGATGTAGGTGTGTAGGCTAGTGTCTCTGCTGTGATATGGGTTTGTAGGATAGTGTCCCTGCTGTGATGTGGGTGTACAGGGTAGTGTCCCTGCTGTGATGTGGGTGTGCAGGGTAGTGTCCCTGCTGCGATATGGGTGTGCAGGGTAATGTCCCAGCTGTGATGTGGGTGTGCAGGCTAGTGTCCCTGCTGTGATGTGGGTGTGCAGGCTAGTGTCCCTGCTGTGATGTGGGTGTGCAGGGTAGTGTCCCTGCTGTGATGTAGGTGTGCAGGGTAGTGTCCCTGCTGTGATGTGGGTGTGTAGGCTAGTGTCCCTGCTGTGATGTAGGTGTGTAGGCTAGTGTCCCTGCTGTGATGTGGGTGTGTAGGCTAGTGTCCCTGCTGCGATATGGGTGTGCAGGGTAGTGTCCCTGCTGTGGTGTAGGTGTGCAGGGTAGTGTCCCTGCTGTGATGTGGATGTGCAGGGTAGTGTCCCTGCTGTGATGTGGGTGTTCAGGATAGTGTCCCTGCTGTGATGTGGGTGTGTAGGGTAGTGTCCCTGCTGTGATGTGGATGTGCAGGGTAGTGTCCCTGCTGTGATGTAGGTGTGCAGGGTAGTGTCCCTGCTGTGATGTGGGTGTGCAGGGTAGTGTCCCTGCTGTGATATGGGTGTGCAGGGTAGTGTCCCTGCTGTGATGTAGGTGTGCAGGGTAGTGTCCCTGCTGTGATATGGGTGTGCAGGGTAGTGTCCCTGCTGTGATGTAGGTGTGCAGGGTAGTGTCTCTGCTGTGATATGGGTTTGTAGGATAGTGTCCCTGCTGTGATGTGGGTGTGTAGGGTAGTGTCCCTGCTGTGATGTGGGTGTGCAGGGTAGTGTCCCTGCTGTGATGTGGGTGTGCAGAGTAGTGTCCCTGCTGTGATGTGGGTGTTCAGGATAGTGTCCCTGCTGCGATATGGGTGTGCAGGGTAGTGTCCCAGCTGTGATGTGGGTGTGCAGGGTAGTGTCCCTGCTGTGATGTTGGTGTGTAGGCTAGTGTCCCTGCTGTGATGTGGGTGTGTAGGCTAGTGTCTCTGCTGTGATGTGGGTGTGCAGGCTAGTGTCCCTGCTGTGATGTAGGTGTGCAGGCTAGTGTCCCTGCTGTGATGTGGGTGTGCAGGCTAGTGTCCCTGCTGTGATGTGGGTGTGCAGGCTAGTGTCCCTGCTGTGATGTGGGTGTGCAGGGTAGTGTCCCTGCTGTGATGTGGATGTTCAGGGTAGTGTCCCTGCTGTGATGTAGGTGTGCAGGGTAGTGTCCCTGCTGTGATGTGGGTGTGCAGGGTAGTGTCCCTGCTGTGATGTAGGTGTGCAGGGTAGTGTCCCTGCTGTGATGTGGGTGTTCAGGATAGTGTCCCTGCTGTGATGTAGGTGTGCAGGGTAGTGTCCCTGCTGTGATGTGGATGTGCAGGGTAGTGTCCCTGCTGTGATGTAGGTGTGCAGGGTAGTGTCCCTGCTGTGATGTGGGTGTGCAGGGTAGTGTCCCTGCTGCGATATGGGTGTGTAGGGTAGTGTCCCTGCTGTGATGTGGATGTGCAGGGTAGTGTCCCTGCTGTGATGTAGGTGTGTAGGCTAGTGTCCCTGCTGTGATGTGGGTGTGTAGGATAGTGTCCCTGCTGTGATGTGGGTGTGCAAGGTAGGGTCCCTGCTGTGGGGTTGGAGTTCATTAAATGGATTATAGCTTGGTTATCATTGACTTAGCTAATATATGTACACATACCACATTTATCTTTTTGGATCTGGGATACCTCCTCAGTCAGGGTGATTTTTTTTTTAATAGTTCTATCCATTTATTTGTGAAATTCGTGAGGTCATTTTAAAAAAATGGCTGAGTAATATTCTGTTGTATACCACATTTTCTTCATCCATTCTTCCTTGAAGGATATGTAAGGTTTAGATATCTGGCTATTATGAATAGAGCAGCAATGATAATGGTTGAGCAAGTGACTCTGTGGTAGGGTGAAGCTTCCTTTAAGAATATGCCAAAGAGTGGAATAGCTGAATCTTAATGTGGGCTGATTTCCATCTTCCTAAGATGTTTCCATAATGGCTGTACAAGTTCATACTCTCACCAGAATGCATAGGTGTCCCCTTACTCTAAATCCTTGCCAGCGTGAGCTGTCTCTTACATTCTAATGGGTGTAAGATGAAATCTCACTGTAGTTATGATTTGCATTTCTCTGATGAATTAAGGATATTGAACATTTCTTTATGCATTTCTTGGCCATTTGAGTTTCCTCTTTTGAGAATTCTCTGTTTAGAAATGCACCCCATTTAAAAAATTGCGTTGTTTCCTCTCTCTCTGTCTCTGTCTCTGTCTCCCTCCCTCCCTCCCTCCCTCCCTTCCTTTTTTTTTTTTTTTTTTTTGTGGTTTTTCAAGACAGGATTTCTCTGTGTAGCCCTGACTGTCCTGAAACTCACCCTATAGACCAGGCTGGTATCGAACTCAGAGATCTGCCTGACTCTGCTTCCTGAGTGCTGGGGTTAAAGGTGTGTGGTACCATTGCCAAGTAGGTTGTTTTCTTTATATCTAGTTTTTTGAGTTCTTAAATTTTGGAATTTAGCCCTTTGTTGGATGTGTAGTTGGTAACCATCCTTTCCCAGATATTCTTTGCCTTAAGTTTTTCAGTTTCCTGGGGTCCCATTGACTGTTGATCTGAGTGTCAGTGCTGATGGTGTTGAGAAAGGCTTTTCATGTGAGGGTGTTCCTCGCCAGCTCCTCTATCAAGTACAGTGTATCTCGTTTGACATAGAGGTCTTTGATCCATTTGGAGTTGAGTTTTGTTCAGGACATAAGTGTGGATCTGTGTGAATTCTTCTACAGGCAGCCACCTAGTTTGACTATTACCATTTGTTAAAGATTCTGTCTTTTTTCTAGTGTGGATTTCTGACTTCTTTATAAAAAATGAGGTGTCCGCGGGTGTGTGGATGTATGTATGTCTAGGTCTTCAGTTCATTTCTGTTTATTGACATGTCTGTTTTAGTGCCAAGATCATGCAATTCTTTTCTTTCCCCTTTCCCCTTTCCCCTTTCTCCTTTCCCTTTCTCTTTCTTTCTTTTTCTTTTTTTTTTTTTTTCAGAAACACTGGCAACTTAATATCTGGGCATAACAACTAAAACCGAATCCTGTACGCCTTATTAAAATCTGATCCCTCCGGTCGTGGATCGTTGCGAATCTGCCATTGTCTTAGTCACGGTTTCTATTCCTGCACAAACATCACGACCAAGAAGCAAATTGGGGAGGAAAGGGTTTATTCAGCTTACACTTCCATGTTGCTGTTCATCACCAAAGGAAGTCAGGACTGGAACTCAAGCAGGTCAGGAAGCAGGAGCTGATGCAGAGGCCATGGAGGCATGTTCTTACTGGCTGGCCTGCCCTGGCTTGCTCAGCCTGCTCTCTTATAGAACCAAGACTACCAGCCCAGAGATGGTCCCACCCACAAGGGGCCTTTCCCCCTTGATCACTAATTGAGAAAATGCCTTACAGTTGTATCTCATGGAGGCATTTCCTCAACTGAAGCTCCTTTTTCTGTGACAACTCCAGTTGTGTCAAGTTGACACAAAACTAGCCAGTACAGCCATGATACTAGGAAACTCTAGCAGCAACATCTTAGCCCTCTGCTGTCCCAGCTCCAAAAGCCCATGAAATTTTCATTACTCTAGTTCTGTATTATAACCTGAAGTTGGGGTGGTGACACCTCCAGTGGTTCTTTTATTATTTAGACATGTTTATATCTATCTGTTTTGTGTGTGTGTTTCTGTATGAAGTTGCATGTCGTCCCTTTAAGATCCATGAGGAATTATGTGAAATTTCGATGAGAAATTTTGATTGAATCTGTAGGTTGCTTTTGGTAAGGATGGCCATTTTTATTCTGTTAATCCTATACCAATCCATGAGCATGGAATATTTTTTTTCTTCTTTTTTTTTTAATCACACATGTCTTTCAATAGCTTGGTTAGAATTAGCCCAAGACATTTTATGTTATTGAGGCTACTGTGAAAGGTGTTATTTCCCTGATATTTATCTCAGTCTATAATTTGTATAGGAGGGCTACTGATTTTTGTGAGTTCATTTTGTATCTAGCTACTTTGTAAGGGTTTGTCTGCTGTAGGGATTTCCCAGTGGGATCCCCCCCCCCCCGTCACTTATGTATACTATCACATCATCTGCAAATAAAGACTTATTAACTTCTTCCTGTCCAGTTGGTGTCCCCTAGAACTCCAGCAGTTGACTTCAAGTACTATGTGTGAATAGTGTGGACAACCTTGTGACAAGTTTGTTTTGTTCGTGATTTTAGCAGAATTGCTCTGTTTCTCTTTATTTAAGTTGATGTTGGCTGTACTGGCTGGTTTTGTGTCAGTTTAACATAAGATAGAGTCATCAGAGAAGAAGGAGCCTCAGTTGAGGAACCGCCTCCATGTTATCCAGCTGTAAGGCCTTTTCTCAATTAGTGATCAATGGGGAGGGCCCAACCCATTTTGGCTCAGGATTCTATAAGAAAGCAGGCTGATCAAGCCAGCAAGCAGCACCCCTCCATGGCCTCTGCATCAACTCCTGGCTTCAGATTCCTGCCCTGTTTGAGTTCCTATCCTGACTTCTTTGATGATGAGTAGCAGTGTGGAAGTGTAAATCCTTTCCTCCCCAACTTGCTTTGTTGTTTTTGCAGCAATAGAAACTCTGATTAAAACATTGGCTATGGGCTTGCTGTAAACTGCCTTCATTAAGTTGAGGGATGTCCCCGTGTAGGCCTAATCTCTCCAGGACTCTTATCATGCAGGATTGTTGGATTTTGTCCAAAGCCTTTCCTGCATCTAATAAGACGATCATGTGTTTTTAGTCTTTTTTTTTTTTATGGTGGGTTACATTTATTCATTTATATATTCAACCATCCTGGCATCCCTGGGGTGAAGACTTCTTGATCATGGTGAATGATTTTTCTGATGTGTTCTTGGATTTGGTTTGTAAGTATTTTATTCAGTATTTATACATCTATGTTCATAAGAGATATTCATCCATAATTATCTTTCTTTGCTGGCTGGGTCTTTATTGTCGTTTAAGTATCAGGCTAACTGTGGCCTTGTAAAATACATTGGGCAATGTTCTCTCTGTTACTATTTGAGAAGTATTGGCATTAATTCTTCTTTGAAAGTCTGGTAGAATTCTGTGCTAAAACCATGTTGCCCTGGGCATATTTTTGTTTTTTTGGTTCAGTGACTTTTAATGACTAATGATTTCATTAGGGCCTATAGGTCTGTTTAAATTGCTTTGCTAAGTGGTATCTATTGAGAAAATGATTGGGCTGGAGAGATGGCTCAGCGAATAAGAGCACTTACTACTCTTCCAAAGAACCTGAGTTCAAATCCCAACAACCACATGGTGGCTCACAATCACCCCTAATGAGATCTGATGCCCTCTTCTGGTGCTGTCTGAAGACAGCTACAGTGTGTATTTATGTATAATATTAAATAAATCTTTAACAAAAAAAGAAAATGATTAATTTCTTTTAGATTTTTCAAATTGGTGGAGTACGGGTTTTAAGTATCTTCTGATGATCATCTGGATTTCTTTGATATTTGCTGTGATATTTGAGGTTTCATCTCTAGTTTTGTTAATTTGGAAACTCTCTCTGCAACTTTTTTTAAAAATTTATTTATTTATTTATTTATTTTTATTTTACTTTAAGTTTTGGTTTTTCAAACAGGGTTTCTTTGTGTAGCCCTGGCCCACCTGGAACTCACTATGTAGACCAGGCTGGCCTTGAACTCAGAAATCCACCTGCCTCTGCCTCCCAAGTGCTGGGATTAACGGGGTGCGCCACCACTGCCCTGCGTAACTCATGTTTCTTTCTTTCTTTCTTTCTTTCTTTCTTTCTTCTTTTTTTTTTTTTTTTTATGAGTACAATGTCACATCCCATTACAGATGGTTGTGAGCCACCATGTGGTTGCTGGGATTTGAACTCAGAACCTCTGGAAGAGCAATCAGTGCTCTTAATAACTGAGCCATCTCTCCAGCCCTCTCTGCAACTTTTACTTAATTTGGATAAAGATTTGTCAATCTTACTGACAAATTCTATTTCATTGATTGTATTTTTTTCTATTTTATTGACTTCAGCCCTGAGTTTGATTGTTTCTACCTGTCTAGTCCTTTTAAGTGTGTTTTCTTCCTTTTGTTTTAGGTCTTTAGGTGTGCTGTTCTGTTAAAGTATTCGATCTCTGCAGGATTTTGTATGTAGGCGATTAGCATTAGGAATTTGTCTCTTAGAACTGCCTTTGATGTGTCCCAAAAGTGTGAGCTTACTGTGTTTTCATTTTCATTCAATTCTAGAAAGTATTTCCTCCTCCTTTTTTTTGGGGGGGGGGCGAGGGGAGAGGACTGCACTGTGTATAACAGCTCTGGCTGTCTTGGACCTCTCTGTAGACCAGACTAGCCTTGAATTCACAGAGATCCTGCCACCACCATCCAGTTCCTTCTTAATTTTGGTCTTGCCTTATTTTTCATTAAATAGTGAGTTCCCATGGTAAGTTTTCTGTTTGTGTGTGTGTGTGTGTGTGTGTGTGTGTGTATCCAGGTTTAATCTGTAGTGGTCAGTGGTCAGATAGGATACAAGGTGTTACTTCAATTTTTCTTTTATCTGTTGTGTATGAGTTGTGTCTGAGTGTGCGTATTCAGTTTTCTGGAAAGTTGCACGAGGCTCTGAATGACTAAACGTTCTTTTATGTTTGGGTGAAATCTTTCGTAAATGTCTGTTCTATTTGGCTTATAAGGTCAGTTATCTTCAGCATTTCTCTGTTTAGTTTTTGTCCGGATGGTCTGTTTATCCGCAGGAGTGGGGTATCGAAGTCACCCACAATCAGTGTGTGAAGGTTAGCACGGGATTCCTGAGCGGCAGTGGTGTTTCATTCATGAGCTTGGGTGCCCTTGTGTTTACTGTGTAGATGCTAGGATTGCAATGTCAGGACATGGTAGCACGCCATTGTCAAGTAGAGCTGGTCTCCATGCTGCCAGGAGGCTCAGGCTGCCACTGGGGTAGCTTCACCCCATCACTGCCCACTAGGACTGCGTGTGGCCCACAGGCTGTGCCATCCGCATGGTGCTGCCCCTGATGCTGCTTGAGCTGCTTACGCTGCTAGGGGGAGGTGAGCACGGGGTTGCAGCATGGCCTGGTTGGTTGTGCCTGGGGGACGGGCAGTGCCGCTGCCTGTTGCTTTGGGTAAGGAAGCTCCCTTTGCGATGGTATGGGTGACTGCAGACTCATAACTGAGAGGGAGATTCTTTGAAGGATTCTGCCAGCCTCCCTCCCCAAACAAAGAAATAGTTCAGACACAAAGCTTCTGAAGAGAGTCCATAAAATAGAGCAATAAAGTTGTTGAGGTGTAGCTCTTCACAGTTAATGGCTTCTGATGAGGGTGGGAGGTGGGGGTGGGGCAGGGGGAAGGATGCAGTTTTCTTTAATGGGCTGGCCACTGGGAGTCTGACCATGCTTCAGTGAGTGTATGGGCAACACAAAGTGGACTTGGTGTTTCTTATTTTGCCTTTTGGGGTGGAGGGTGTGAGAGTGGGAGGGTAGACCTGGGAGGAATGAAAAGCAAATATGACGGGGTGCATTGTATGATGTTCCCAAATAATTTACAAAAATACAGTGTTGGGGGAAAACGAGTTTAAAAAAACATTGCCATTTCCTCTTGGCGGACTTTCCTTTGTTGAGTATGTACTGTCCTTCCTAATCCCTTCTGATTGGGGTTGGCTTGAAGTCTATTTTGTCAGATATTAAAATAGCTATACCAGCTTGCCTAGGCCTATGTGGTGATTTGAATGAAAATGTCCCCCACAGGCCCATAGGGAGTGGTGGTACTAGGGGGTGTGGCCCTTTGGAGATGTGTATCACTGGGGGTCGGCTATGAGGTTTGAGCTCAAGCCAGTGGCACCCAGTGTTACTCTTTCTTTCTGCTGCCTTTGGAACTTTAACCTACCACTCCAGCACCGTGTCTGCCTGTGTGCCACCATGCTTCCCGTCATGACAATAATGAACTAAACCTCTGGACTGTAAGCAAAGCCCAGTTAAATACTTTCCTTTATAAGAGTTGACATAGACCCAAGGAGCTGAAGGGGTCTGCAACCCTATAGGTGGAACAACAATATGAACTAACCAGAACCCCCAGAGCTCGTGCCTCTAGCTGCATATGTAGCAGAAGATGGCCTAGTCGGCCATCACTGGGAAGAGAGGCCCCTTGGTATTGCAAACTTTATATGCCCCAGTACAGGGGAATGCCAGGGCCAAGAATCAGGAGTGGGTGGGTAGGGGAGCAGGGCGGGGGGAGGGTTAGGGAACTTTTGGGATGGCATTTGAAATTTGAAATGTATATAAAGAAAATATCTAATAATAATAAAAAAAAGAGTTGACATAGTTGGGCTGGTGAGATGGCTCAGTGGTTAAGAGCACTGACTGCTCTTCTGAAGGTCCTGAGTTCACATTTCAGCAATCACATGTTGGCTCACAACCATCCGTAATGAGATCTGATGCCCTCTTCTGGTGTGTCTAAAACAGCTACAGTGTGCGTACATATAATAATAAATAAATCGTTGGGATGGAGTGAGCGGGCTGGAGTAAGCAGAGGTCCTGAGTTCAATTCCCAGCAACCACATGATAGGTCACAACCGTCTGTATAGCTACAGTGTACTCATATACATAAAGTAAGTAAATAAATCTTAAAAAAAAAAAAGAGTTGACATAGTCATGGTATCTATTCAAAACAATAAAACCCCAACTGAGACAGTCTATTTGCTTGGAATATCTTTTTCCATCCTTTTATGCTGAGGTGTGATGTCTGTCCTTGATCAAAGGCGTGTTTCTTGGATGATGCAGAAAGATAGATCTTGTTTTCCCATCCATTTTGTTAGTCTGTGTCTTTTTATTGGGGAATTGAAACCATTGATATTGAGAGATATCAATAAGATTGCTGTTGATTCCTGTTATTGTGTTGTTGTGGCTGCAGTGGTGTGTGTGTGTGTGTGTGTGTGTGTGTGTGTGTATAACTCTTTAGGTTAGCATTTTCCTTCTGGCACCTTCTGTAGGGTTGGATTTGTAGATAGATCTTGCCTAAATTTGGTTTTGTCGTGAGATGTCTCATTTTCTCCATATATTTGCTGGGTGTAGTAGTCTGGGTTAGCACCCGTGATCTCACAGAGTCTGTAGGACAACTTTTCAGAAGTCAGGTGTAAGTCTTAAGGTCTGCGTTAAGAAAGGGTCTTTCCCCATTTGTAGCTTTCCATCGTTTTTCTTGTTTTGCACATTTAGAGTTTTGACTATCGTGTGTTGAGACTTTCTTTTCCAGCCCAGTCTATTTGGTGTTCTGTAAGCTTCCTGCACCTTGACAGGCATGTCTTTCTTTAGGCTGGGGAAATGTTCTCCTGTAATTTAGTCGAAAATACTTCCTGTGCCTTTGACCTGGATTTCTTCTCAGTTTTTCTTTCTTTGTTTTTCTTTTCCTTCCTTCCATTCTCCCTTTCTCCTTCCTTTCCTCCCTTCCTCCTTCCTTCCTTTCTTTTTCTTGCCTTCCCCCACCCCTTCTTTCTTTTTGAGACAGGGCTTCTCTGCATAGCTTTGGCTATCCTGGAACTCTATAGACTAGGCTGGCCTTGAAATCACATAGACCGACCTGTCTCTGCCTCCCAAATTCTGGGATTAAAGGTGTGCGCCACCATTGCCAGGCTATGGTGGTTTCCTTTATTTATTCACGTTCTCTTTAGGACTTCTATCATACTCATAAAGACTAAATGTCTCTGCCTTGTGCTTCAGCTGTGTTGCAGCATTCATGGCCCGCTGTGGTCGGGTTGCTGGGCTCTCGTGGAGACATGCTGTCCGGTTATTGTGCTTTTACACTGGCATCTAGGCATCTGGGATTGGAATGACTGTAATTCTAGGTGCTCCTATCTGGCCTTGCCTTTGTCTTGTGGGTGTTTTGATCCCTGCTTTCTGTTGTCCTCTCTGTTCTGAGGAGAGAGTGCTGGCTGTGTGTTTGGTAGGGAGTTCTCCTGGGATCCTGATAGTGTGGCCACTGCAGGTTCTGTGTAAAGTTTGTCTATGTATTGGGAGCTGACACCTAGGAGTGGGAATAATGTAGGCGTGGTTAAGGGGGTTCACGGGAGGGAGGAAAGCAGGGCGTTCATTCCACCCAGATCTGCTCTGTCCCCTGTGAATGGTTTGGGGTGGGGCAGAGTATGTAGAGAGGCCACAGCAAGTAGTCTGTTTACAGAGCTGGGGATGACACTGGGGATTGGACACGGAGGGGAGGAGGGTGAGTGGAGATCACCTATATGCTTCATCAGCTTACTTGCTTCTCTGGCTGGCTTGCCTGGTGGGTTCTTAGAGAAATGCCCGCAGGGGTTGGGGACTGGGATAATGGGAGGAGTGGTGAGGAAGGCTGGGGAAGACCCCCTAGATCTGCTGCACAGGAGCATCTCAGCACGTGGCCGGCTCCACTGACCTCCTGCTGAGAGACGTTTGCATTTGTTCTTCTCTTGCAGCTGTCAGTAGCTGGGCACCTGGAAGCTGCCCAGCGAATAGCTCACTGCTGGGAGATTCTGTGACAGTGACAGATAGGGTGAGCTTCCAGACTGCTTAGGTCTCTAAGTGGGGTGACACAGCCTGGGTCTCTTCCTTCCTGCCCCTTCCCTCCCTCCCCATCCTCCTGACTCTCTAGCCTGACTGTGACCACCCCCAACTCCCGTGAGATTTGTGAATGAACCCCTGACCCAACAAATCTAAAGAGACAGGACTGCTCCAGGCTAGAATCTGTAGCCCTGCCCCTTCCCCTGGCTTGGTCAGGACCCTGCTCTCCTTGTCCCGCATAGTCATGTGCCCCAAGGTGGTGTTCCCGTGGCTTCCTTCCCTTGTGCAGCTAGGACTCTTCACCTGCCACTTGCTGGGTCTCGAGCTTCCTTCTACAGCAGGTCAGGCTCTGCCCTGTACCTCAGGATTTCTCCATGCTCTGTCTCCCCCCACTGAGGGTCTTTCACTTGTTCCCAATAGATGGGGGTGGGGTGGGGGAGAGACCATTTTCCTTTTTTTTCCTAATGAATGCAACAGGCGTCATCCAGTATGTGTCTCGTATTTGTCACTGGTGCCTTCTCCTCAGAAGCAGCTCTGTTCTGTTTTCGTTTCACTGGCTATCGTGTTTCTCAAGGGCAGGAGCCTTGTCATCCCCTTCAGGTGCCCCGTGGTTTATACAGGACATCGAAGCAGTTAGTGCTTGTTAGCTGTCGAAGCGTAGACAAGGGACCATTAAGTGGACTGATCTCTCCGCTTTCCTAGTCAGGATGATGGGTTGACCTTCTTCTCTCCCGAGACAGGGACTGTCCCCAAATTACAAGACAACACAGAGCGCAGGCAGGCCTTGACAGCCTCACAGCTGCCTGTGCACTGGACAGGAAGTGCTCTCTGTTTCTGTCATGCTCATGCGCACACACACGTCCAAGTGTGCGCATCCCCCCCCCCCCCCCCCCACACACACCTGGTCAGTGGTGTTTACTGATGGCTGTCACTCATCGCCTGTGCCTGGGTGCTGGGGTGTGTTTGCTAGTGTGGCTTCTTTCTTCAGGTGGCTAAGGAAATCTCAGAGAGGCCATGTGGAGAGTCCTGCCTCACAGTTCCCTCTCACCCTTTCCCCCGCCCCACTCTCCTCCCTGTGTATGCTTTTAAGCCTTATTTGCTTTTAAACCTCCCTGTCTTTGCTGTACTTACTCCTCATGTGATCTTTCTAGAAGGAGTGCCGTGTTTGCCCAGGAGTACTAAGATACTTAGTGGCAGGCCCTGTTATTGAAGGCTCTTTGAACACACACAGTCTTAGTGTACTGTGCTACACAGCCTGCAGGGGGGAAAGGTTTCATCTTGGATTTTTTTGAGATGGGGTCTCTCACTGGGATTAGGGGCTGGCCAGATAATCCCAGGTATCCCTCTGTTGCTACCTCCCCAGTGCTGAGTCTGCAAGTACACACCACCACGTCAGCTTTTCACCGGAGTTCAGAGCCCTGAGCTTAGGTCCTTGTGTTTGCACGAGCACACTGCTGAGCCATTCCCCAAGCCCCAAGCCCCAAGCTGTGGCTTTGGTCTTGTTTGCCTTTTGGGAGGAGGGGTGGGCATCTTGTTTCACTATTGTACCTGACACCATGGTGGGCATATTTCTGTCTTTTTTTGCTAGGTTTACCCACCAAGGGCTTTTTAGGTCGTCAGTTCTGAACATTTGTCTGCTCTTTGGACGAGTTGCCAAATTGCTTTCTGATAGGATTGATTGCGTGCTGTCGGCAGCAGCCTAATCCATCATGCACTGGGCGCCTAACTGTTCATTTGCATTTTCTTGGTTATTCTAAGGTTGATTATTTTTTCAGTGTTTGCAATTGAATCTCTTTCTTGTGAGCCCTTTTAAGAGGTCCGGTTTGAACCTCGTTTGGCTTTCACTGAGGCCTTGATGGGTTTGGTCAGAGAACAGCATCCTGCCTGTTGTACAAGTGAGATGCCCTCCTTTCCAGGACAGAGCTAGCTAGCCCTTAGCTCTAACCTAGGATAGTGTTTGTACGGCTGGCTTTGTGTGTCAATTTGAGTTATCACAGAGAAAGGAGCTTCAGTTGGGGAAGTGCCTCCATGAGATCCAGCTGTGGGGCATTTTCTCAATTAGTGATCAAGGGTGGGAGGACCCAGTGTGGGTGGTGCCATCCCTGGGCTGGTAGTACTGGGTTCTATAAGAAAGCAAGCTGAGCAAGCCAGTAAGAAACAGCCCTCCATGACCTGCTTGAGTTCCAGTCCTGACTTCCTTTGGTGATGAGCAGCAATGTGGAAGTGTAAGCTGAATAAACCCTTTCCTCCCCAATTTGCTTCTTGGTCATGATGTTTTGCGAAAGGTGTTGAAGTATGAAGACTCTGGTATGCTAATGATCTGTGTGTCACCTGTCTGGACAAAGAGCTTGGAAGGGTTAGGCCATCTCCCGAGAGTCTGCTGTGCTCTAGCCTAAAGCTGCCACTGATGAAAATCTGACCATGTTAGGCTATATCTCCTTAGCACGATTTAGATGTAAAACTATTGCTGGAGCCCTGAGAGATGATTTTCCTGAAAGATTAGCTTCTACTACTGAGTTAACAGTGCCATGGGAGATAGGCTTCCAGTCCACATGTGTGCTGGGCTCACTGCTCTTGACGTACCCCCGCTACGCTTTCCTTTGTCAACTGAGGCAAGCGGTTCCATACTTTGTGGACCCACGGCAGCTCTTACCTGGTCCTGCACAGGCAGGCACTGGCTGCTTTAATATGCATTCAGTGTTGGGAACTCCTAGGTACCCTGTCCTCCCTATCACCTTTCTTTCTCAGAATCTCCTTTCTTTTTTTCCAGAGAGGCAGTTTGGAAGGATATAGGCATGTCCTTGATGACCGATCTCACAGTTACTTCCTGAGAAGTCAGGAGTTGGGGTGGTTAGTGCCAGCAAGGCTGAGTGCCGGGCCATGGGTTCTGAACTACCTGGGAAAAGAAATGTTCTCCTCATCCTACAGCGTTGATGGAGAAGTCAAAGCCACCGTTGCTGCTATAGCCTAGACTCTCGGGTTCTGTGAGCCACCTGGGTCTCCTGGGAAGCAGGAGGAGCTATGTAGAAAAAGCTGTTCCCTCCTCAGTGTCGCTGAGTGTGCCCTCACTGACTCTCCCCCACCCCCAGCACACAGTACATGTTGTTGTGCCAGCCCCTTCAGAGGATCCTGGGAGGTGACTTGTTCCAGCTGAGCTAAGGGAACATGGTAAAGATTTTAATTTCTGTCCTGACTCTCAAGTCTGGAAGCAGGAGATAAATCCCCACAAAGAAAAAGCATTTACCCCCTCCCCCACTTTCTAGCATATTTGATGTTTAACTTGGCTTTTAGCAGGCAGCTTTTAGTTTGGTTTCTCCCTGGTAAGTGTGTGATTGCAGACATAGATGAGTTACAGGGACCAGCCCTGGTGACCATCCCCACTTTGGACTGCAGACCACAGCCTAATGCTCCTGGGAGACTGGGGAATCACAAGGTGAAATCTGAGTCCCTGGTAAAGTCTGGCCCTCACAACAAGTGGGAATTTCAAGTATTGAGTGCAGCCCCAGGAGTCTTTTGGGTTCAACTGGGGTGCACAGGTTCCAGGTGAGGAACAGGAGGAGGCACCAGCATGGCCTGCCCTCTTGTTCTCCTTTCATTTCCTGAGCTGGGGGGCAGTGTTCCATGTGATCTTTTGGGGGCAGTATTCTATGTGTTCTTTTGGGGGCTGTGTTCTATGTGATCTTGGGCCATGTTTTTTGAGCACAGACCCTGGGCATCCTGGGGTATGTAGCCACAGCATGTGATATGTGCTTCTGGCATATTCATGCTGGAACATGGATCCCACAGAACCTCTGACGTCCCCATGTCTGTGGGCTTTGTGCTGGGAGTGCTGGCCTGGCCTTCATGCTGGGCAAAAAATGAATACTGGCCCTGGGGTTATCTCAGCGTGGAGGGTGTGGAAGACCTCTCCTCTTGGGAAAGGAAGGAGTCAGAAGGAAGGGCTAGAGTCGGGGTCTCAGGGGTAAACCTCGGTCTTTTTTGGGCCAGGGAACCAGGGCATTATGGAGAGACCACTGTTTTGGGGTTTTGCCAGTTCCTCTCTGACACATCTGAAATGGTGTGTGGCCCACTGTACTTAGGTAGCAAGATAGGCCAACATTTGTTATCCTCTGTGTCCACCTGTGTGTACCTGGGCGGGGAGGCCTGGGCTTTAGCTTGCAGAATGCCCCTGACTGGTGTAAGGTTTTTTTACCTCTCCCAGGCTCATGGGAGTGACCCTTTGGCTTTCCCTTCCCCAGGGCCATCCCATCTTCCCTTGGGGTTGTCAGAATGACAGAGAAGACACACTTCTCCTCTTCATCTCCACAGGCTTCACCCATGGAGGCCACATTCATGGGGTATGTTTGAGGATGAGTGTAGTCACATCTGTGCCCTCCCCCTCTGCCTCACACTGGGAAGCCAAGGCCACTCTGTTTGCCTCCCCAGTATGCTTTGTTATTTTGCTCAAGAGAGACTTAGTTTTGAGGGGCAGCATCTACCTTCTAAAGACCACTGTCTGACAGCACTCCAGCACCATAGCATTCATTGCTCTGGACCTATGGAGATGACGTCTCCAGCCTAAGTCCTTGGGGAAGCAGGCAGTCTGAGGCCCGAGGAACAGGTTCTGGTGAGCTGAAGGTGCTAGAGGGGCCATTCCAGCTGAGGCCTTGTTCGAGTCTTTCCCATTTCTAAAAGCTAGCTCCTTTCTTTCCCCCTCACCCCACGCCCTGTCACTGTTTGCGATGTAAAATGCATACTGTTGTCACCATTGCACTGGCCCCTTGTAGAGAAATTCTGCATCTTTTCATGGCTCTGCTTCTGCGTGTAGCAAGACAGCCAAGCTGAAGTCTTGGTGTATGGCCCATTGAGGTCGATCATACTTTGTAAGCTCTGTATGAAGAGCTGTGTTGAGTGATACGCATAGTCAGGGACATAGTCCAATTGTTTTTATTGAAGAGGAGATGGCAGTGCAATTCTGCAATTACTGATGTCTTGGGCCCCAGCTGTCCTTCGTTGGCGAGTCCAGACAGCATGGCCACCAGATGAGCATCACCGGGTGGGTATGAACCTGACCCAGAAATGGCTGCCTTCCACCTCTATGTGCCTGGATTCAAAGTAGCTGTGCGGACGCAGTAGTGCCCTTTTCTCTTATGATTCTGGGTATTTTAATTTATGTGCTTCTTAAAAATTTTTTAGTAGTGTTGAAGCAGGAATATATTGTTCTTATGACATTTTGGAATCTGAGTTTTGAGTAAAACAACGTGACTAGAGTGACTGTAACATTCTTGCTGATGGTGTCCAAAAGTCTACGAGCAGGGGTGTGGCCTGGAACTCAGCGTGCTGTGCTCTGGTCGGGTTCTGACTTCCCATAGGAGTGCTGGCTCTTAGCTTCATCTGGCCATCTGCAGTGTGAACTGTGGCTGGAGACAAAAGGCAAAACTTTTAGACAGTTGCTTCAGTGCGTGTTTCCCCAGCGCGTGCCCCACACCCTCACACTTTCTCCGTACATGGCAGATATGCAGTCCTTGAAAGTTTTAATTTGCTATATTTCGATTATCACCTGGGTGGGGGAGAAAGGAAGATGTGCCTATAAATTGTTCAGTTGTAGAGTGTCCTGGTGGGAGTTCCCCAGCCAAGGGCTGTAATTTGTTTCCTCTGCAATTGATAAGCTCCCCTTTGTTTGTTCAAAAGCAGGCAGTAGAGACTGAACAAAACCCCTGCAGAAAGAAGGTGGTGGTGGTGGTGGGGCACGGACTTCCTGTGATTTCTGTGTTGAAGAGATAAATGCCATGTATTATGACATAATAGGTACCTTCTAATAAAGTATATTCTTAGTGGGGAAACCAAAAATGCAAAATACTGAGCTGAGGAAAAACTACTGGGACGTCAAAAAATCTCAAGTGTTTTAGTGACTTACCAGTGATGGGGAATAATAAGTTGACAAGTTCTAGAGGGTTCCAGGGTAGGGCCAAATGGGCCTCCTGTGCCTTCTAGAAGGAGTTGGCCTCTGTGGGATGGAGGCTACCAAGGTGTGCGCTTGGCAGACTTTAACACAGTCCCATGCGTCTGCATACTGCTCCACTGTGCTACAAAGTACTGAACCCAGGCCTCAGACTCAGTTCTAGGGTTAGAACGTGGCTTGCCATCCTACGGGCACCCCGCCATCCTAAGTTTCCCACAACATAGGCTTGATTTAAGGCCATCTTCCATTCAAACCAATGGGAAGTTAAAGTTGAAGGTTTCTTGTGGCTACAGAACTCACATGCAGATGAGATACTACACGTACTGGAGCATTCTCAGGCTGGCCCGAGCCAGCTGGAGCAGCTGCTGTTCTACCTCTGGCTCCTGTGCATGTTTCCAGGTTTCCCATAGTGCAGGCAGGGCCCCTGGCTGCTTCTCGCCCACAACATCCTTCTAGAATCTTCCCTTTCTGTCAGAGAATTGCCCTGCCCAGCAGTTACAGAAAGGGAAATATAAGAGGTAACGGGTATTGCCTCATTGTGTATCACTAATAGTTCTCCAGGGCTGAGCTCTCTGTGCACTCTGGACGGCTGGAATCCCTGGACAGCTGGAATCCCTGGACAGCCCAACGTGGCTCGTCTAGGCTTGTTAAGGAAAGGCTTGTTAGGTCGGTTGCCTTCTTTTTTTCTGGCCTTGTTTCCTCATCAGAATGTGAGGGTTAATACCTGTCTCGCGGTTATTCAGCCGTGACAGCTAGAGAGAGTTTGTGCAAAGGCCTGGCCTGTGCTCCGAGCAAAGGGACAACAGGAGCGAGGCACTGATGGCCAGATCTCTTTCCAACCTCCGGGAAAGTGTGACAGTTCATGCTGTCTCAGGCTGCAGACATCTTCCAGCTCCATCCGCTGATGGCTGTCCCTGTTGCTCACGGAGTCAGTGAGTGACCTAGGAGGAGATGTTGAGTATGTAGAGAGCAACGGTATCAGTATCCTGATGAGAGCTCCCCCCCCCCCCAAGCTAGAGTCATCTGGGAAGAGGAAACCTCAGTTGAGGAAACACTTCAATCCTTTTGGTCTGAAGGCGGTTCTGAGGGGCGTGGTCTCGATTGATGATTGATGTGGAAAGGCCCAGCCCACTGTGGGCGATGCCTGTGCTGGACAGGTGGCCTTGGATCTTAAAAGAAATCCATGGGATTTCTGAGCAAGCCATGGGGAGCAAGCCTGTAAGCAGAACTCTGCAGTCTCTATCAATTCACACCTCCAGGTTCTTCTTTGAGTTCTTGCCTGAGGCTCTCTCCATGATGTGCTGTAAGGTAAAAACAAACCCTTTCCTCCCCAAACTACGTTTGGTCCTGATCTTTATCACAGCAATGGAATCCTAACAAAGACAGAGAAGGAAGCTTGATTGCCATGGCAGAGTGTGTTGGCTGTGGTCTTTGTAGTTGGCAGGTGACTTTTTCCTGGCTCTTTTGCCTATAGCATTTTTTCAGCTCTCCTGAGCCTGATTTCAGAGTGTGGAATTAAAAAGTCAGGTTAGCTGGAGGGTTATCAAAGCAATCCTGATAGGCTTTGGAGCACTGTGGCCTTGTACTTTACCCCCTCATAGGTATTAGTTGTCCCCACTGAGGCTCATGGTTCTCCAGCTCAAAGACCTACCCAGCTAAGGGTGTCACCACAGAGCTGGTCTGTGCAGGATCTCCACAGGTGGGAACAGATGGGGAGCCTTTATTTTTAGCTATTCCTGACTCTCATCTTTAAATCTTTAACTGACTGATTCTCTCTCTTTTTTAGTGTGTGTATGTGTGTTCATGTACACATGTCCAAACACATGTGTGTATACATGTGTGCCTGTGGAAATCTGAGGTCAACCTTGGGTGTCACGCCTCAGGAGCTATTCACCCTGATTTTCGAGACAGAATCTCTCACTGGTACCTGGGTCTTACCAATTAGTCATTTTTAAAAAAGATTTATTTTATTTTTTAATTATGTGTTCTCAAGTGCAATGCCTGCAGAGATCAGAAGTGGGTTTGGATCTCCTAGAGCTGGAGTTGCGGTGGTTGTAAGCTATCTGATGTGGTTGCTGGGAGTGAGACTGGGTCCTCTTGAAGAACAGATCTTGCTCTTAACTGCTGAGCCAACTCTCCAGCCCCACCAACAGTCTTGCTTTGCTGGTCAGTGAGCCCCTTGAGGATCTGCCTGTCTGCCTTCCCGGCCCTTGGCTTACAGGTCCACACTTGTAAGGCTACCCCTAGTTTTTGACATGGACACTGGAGATTGGACTCTGCACTTTACCAACTGAGCCATCTCTCCAGACCTTACTTGTTTTCTTTCAAAAGCATCTTTCTTAGCATGTCATTTACTGCTTGCTCAGTGTGATGTAAGTAATCAGAATGTGGGCTCTGAAGCCGGGTGTGGTGGCGCACGCCTTTAATCCTAGCACTTGGGAGGCAGAGGCAGGCGGATCTCTGAGTTCGAGGCCAGCCTGGTCTACAAAGTGAGTTCCAGGACAGCCAGGGCTACACAGAAAAACCCTGTCTCGAAAAACAACAAACAAACAAACAGAATGTGGGCTCTGTACCCGTGCTCTGTAAGAGTAAGAAAAGTGAGTTAAATTTAATGCAAAATCAAGAGGTAGGGTCTTCACTTGGCATTGTGGTTCTGAAACAATGAATGCAATAAGAAGAGTCTATGTGGGCATTGACTGTGTGGGCATTGGCTGTGTGAGCATTGGCTGTGTGGGCAGGGGCCATGTGTGTGGCATGACCTAAGACTGTGAGCCTGGGTGCAGGGTCAGGCATGGTTTTCTGGAGGGAGAGTGAAGGAAGAGTTGGTAGTGAGACCCTGTCCCAGGTCTCCTTGTCTCTCTGGCCTTCAGTCGCCACCCCCGCCTTTGGAATGTGGGAATGGATCCATGAGGACACGCATGGTCACTCACTTACTGAGTAGCTAGCTGTGTGAGACAAAGCATTCCAAATTTCATGTAGAGCTGGGATTATAGTGTACATTGAATGTGAGGAATTCAGAATCTACTGCAGAAGTGTACTGAGCACCGCAGAAGACTCTAACCCTGGGAAGTCACAGCCGTGGCATTTTGGCTACTGTTTCTTCTGCTGTGATATAATGCCTCGACAATAGTAACTTAAGGTAGAACGTGTTTGTTCCACCTCAGGGTTGGAAGGTACAGCCCATCACGGCAGGCATAGCAGTGGCAGGGGCATGAGGCGGCTGCTCACATTACAGCTGCAGTCAGGAAGCTGAGAGAGATGAGTGTCTGGGCTCAACCCACTTTCTCTTTTTGTGTGGTCCAGGACCACAGCCCATTGGGATGGTGTCACATTTGGGGTAGGGCTTCTCTCACAGACTACTACACAGCGGTTAGTTTCAGCATCGATTCTAAGTTTCATCACATTGACAATCAAGAGTAGGCCGTTTGACCACGGCCTGTGTTGGGGGCTCTGCTATCTGTGACTTTGACTTTCATGTACCAATGCTCTGTCACTTGTATGTGACGCACCATGTCAGCCTACCCAGGCTGCTGTGAAAGTGCCACATGCTGGTGGCTTTCACAGACTTCACTCACTTGCTTTTCCTATTTCTAGAGGTTAGGGGTCAAGCTATGACATAGTTAGTTTCCTCTGAGGTCTTCCTCCTTGGCGTGTGAACCATTGGCCCCTCCATGTGTTCTTCTGTGTGTGTCTGTGTTGGTCCCTCTATGTGTTCTGTGTGTGCCTGTGTTGGTCCCTCCATGTGTTCTGTGTGTGCCTGTGTTGGTCCCTCTATGTGTTCTGTGTGTGCCTGTGTTGGTCCCTCCATGTGTTCTTCTGTGTGTGCCTGTGTTGGCTCCTCCATGTGTTCTTCTGTGTGTGTCTGTGTTGGCCCCTCCATGTGTTCTTCTGTGTATGCCTGTGTTGGTCCCTCTATGTGTTCTGTGTGTGCCTGTGTTGGTCCCTCCATGTGTTCTTCTGTGTGTGCCTGTGTTGGTCCCTCTATGTGTTCTGTGTGTGCCTGTGTTGGTCCCTCCATGTGTTCTTCTGTGTGTGCCTGTGTTGGTCCCTCCATGTGTTCTTCTGTGTGTGCCTGTGTTGGTCCCTCCATGTGTTCTTCTGTGTGTGCCTGTGTTGGTCCCTCCATGTGTTCTTCTGTGTGTGCCTGTGTTGGCTCCTCCATGTGTTCTTCTGTGTGTGCCTGTGTTGGTCCCTCCATGTGTTCTTCTGTGTGTACCTGTGTTGGTCCCTCCATGTGTTCTTCTGTGTGTGCCTGTGTTGGTCCCTCCATGTGTTCTTCTGTGTGTGCCTGTGTTGGTCCCTCCATGTGTTCTTCTGTGTGTGCCTGTGTTGGCCCCTCCATGTGTTCTTCTGTGTGTGCCTGTGTTGGTCCCTCCATGTGTTCTTCTGTGTGTGCCTGTGTTGGCTCCTCCATGTGTTCTTCTGTGTGTGCCTGTGTTGGTCCCTCCATGTGTTCTTCTGTGTGTACCTGTGTTGGTCCCTCCATGTGTTCTTCTGTGTGTGCCTGTGTTGGTCCCTCCATGTGTTCTTCTGTGTGTGCCTGTGTTGGTCCCTCCATGTGTTCTTCTGTGTGTGCCTGTGTTGGTCCCTCCATGTGTTCTTCTGTGTGTGCCTGTGTTGGTCCCTCCATGTGTTCTTCTGTGTGTGCCTGTGTTAGTCCCTCTATGTGTTCTGTGTGTGCCTGTGTTGGTCCCTCCATGTGTTCTTCTGTGTGTGCCTGTGTTGGTCCCTCTATGTGTTCTGTGTGTGCCTGTGTTGGTCCCTCCATGTGTTCTTCTGTGTGTACCTGTGTTGGTCCCTCTATGTGTTCTGTGTGTGCCTGTGTTGGCCCCTTCATGTGTTCTTCTGTGTGTGTCTGTGTCTTCACTATTGATTTTCATAAGGGCACCAGTCACAATTGACAATAGCCTGTCCTACCAACCTTATTTTACTTTAATTACTTCTTTAAAAACCTGTCTAAGCTCTGCTTAGCTGGCTCAGCAGTTAAGAGTCTTGTAAAACCTTTGGTTCCCAAACTCACACGGCAGATCACAATCATTTGTGTCTTAGTTCTAAGGGATCTGATTCCCTCTTCTGACCAGCACAGGCATCAGACAATGCATGTTTTGCATTTACACATGTAGGCAAGATACTCATGAACATAAATAAATATAAAGGAGTTACACACAAAACAGCCTATTTCCAAATACCTTTCCATGCTGAGATTCTGGGGGTTGGATCTCATGAGGATTCAATCCATAGCATGTGCTATGATCTATCTTGTCCTATTCTAGTTTGTCCTTGTTGACCCAGCCCATGCCAACCCATCTACTCTTAAGCTGCCAGTCACTACCCACCATACTAATTTTCATGCCTCCAAAAGAGGTTATTGTACCTTAGGGCATCATTTACTGTTTGGTTACTGGTTTTGAAGCCACAGAGGAGTAGACATAGAGTCCATACATTAGAAGAGTGTCTTGTATGTCCCAGCATGTCTGGTGACCAGGGCCCATTTTTGTTGGTCTTGTACCCAGCTAAGCTCTGCTGGCAGAGTATAGCTGTATTTAGCTTGGGTCACGACTATCGGCTGTAGCTGACCCCCTGCTTCAGTGATCTCAGAAAGGAAGGAGGTATCGGCTCAGGCTTATTTGGAACTCATTTTAAAAAGAATCGAAGTAACTTAAAATTAATAGTGTTTATTAAGTGATCTCTAAGTGGTAAGTATTGATTTTAGCTGGCAAAAAGCACACAGAGAGCCAATTGTCTTTAGAAAGCTCAGGGTTCATTTCCTGGCCATCTGTACAGGCAGCCTTTTCCAGTGGGGCAGACTTCTCGTCAGGTCTCAGGTGCCTCACTGCTCCTGCTGGGCTTCTAAGAACACCTGTGCTTGGCTGCAGAGTGCAGCAGAACTCACGTGCTGGCTTTGGGCCGCTGTCCACCAGCAGCCCTAAGGCGCATGCCACATAAGGAATGCCAGTCTCCACAGAAGGCTGCTGGGGAAAAGTGTCCCACAGCTGGTGGGTGACCAGCTGCCCGTGCCCACCCTTGAATGGGTGGCTGCTCCTCCCTACCCGTCGGTATCCAAGGGCTCTCCTAACATTTTGATCTTATTTTATCCATTTTTCAGGGAGATTTTAGTGGCACCAGGGAGGCCACAAATATCCATGGGCTTGTGGGTTTGTATGTACAGTCCAGCGTACAGCTTGCAGTATGGTGCTTGTTTGGGCTCTGAGAATTTGGAGTCGATAGACCAACCCTGGAAAGGTTGGCAGTGTGGAGCTTGTGATCATGTGTCACGGTGCTCTCATCTCAGGACCACCACAGGTCAGAGCGGAGGAGTGGCATGTTGCTAGGGCACCGACCTTCCAGAAGCTATAAGGTGAGCCTAGGATCAGGGTGGGCATGTGAGGTGGCAGCAGAGACCAGCTCTGTCACCTCTGAGGTGACCCAGTGATTTGAATGGTGGTGCCTTACTCTGAGCTTCGGGGTCTCATGATCTGATCCCTGTGTTCAGATGCTGTCCATTCTGTTGACAGAGTTCTTAGCATGAGTACCACCATGGGTGCATATCCATTATGCACCCAAAAGTTCAGCCCTGCCCTATCTCCAAGAAGCCTAGCAGGTGGATTTTTGAACCCCATGCTGGAGTCTGTAGCCAGTATGTGGGCACAGATGTGGGGAGGTGTGTTTAGGGCACAGACCCTATACCCTGTTCTCCTTGTCTGCTTCTTGGGCCAAGGTATACCTGCCCCGTTGGTGTGTCATGGCCCTGGCACTAGTTAATTTTCTCACCTGCTTAGTGTTTATCTATTGATGAATCCCCCTGTCTTTACTTAAATGCAGCAGGGAGAAAGTGACCCTCCCTGGTCTGGCCAGAGTCTCAGTGTTCACTGTGATGGTAGTTGTTAGGCACTGTCTATGTGCTGGACTCTGTGTGCATCTTCATGTTCTCAGGCCGCTTCAGCTCTCACAGTTGAGGTCAGCAGCAGCTACTGAGAGGCCTCTTTTACAGGGTGGAAGTGGAGGGAGGGAGGGAGGGAGAGAGACAGAGACAGAGACAGAGACAGACAGAGAGAGAGAGAGGGAGAGAGAGAGAGAGATCAGGCCTTCTGGTAGGGCATGGAGGACCAAGGATTACAGCTTGGCCATTCTGCCCCACAGTAGGATTAAGTGTCCTTCTGTGTTGCCCACATTGTCAATGAGCTGCACTCACTGAATGTGACAGAGCTGGACTCAGTGTGTGCCCGATATCTCTGGTATGTCCCTTCGAGGAGATTATCTGTTAACCCAGAACCAGCAGTGGTTGTTTGAGAGAAGAATTGGGTGGGATTCAGAGTTAATTAATCCAACCACCCCTTCATTTCACAGCCAGCTCATGCTAGGTAGCCCATAGAAAATGCATTAAAAGTTCGTCATCCATCAGTAGATGGGGACCCAGGCTGGCTAGATTGTGTTGTATGAGGACCTAGATCTTGATGAGTCGGACCTCAGCCTCAGGCTTCTTGGGGCTGGGGAGGGTGGCATTTGAACATAGAGGTACCTTTCCTAAGTGGCCCCAGAGGTCCCAGCTCCTGCTCCACTCTGCTGAGCTGCAGCATGGTGCAGGGGAAGCCAGGCACCCCAGCAGTTGAGAAGTGTCTGCTGGACAGTCTGTTGCAGCTTGTGGTCTCTGTCCCCAAATCAAAAAGACCCTCAGAAGCCGAGTTCCCTCGGGGTGTGACTCAGGGACATCATTTTCCGTTCACCTATGTCACCTTGGGGAAGAAAACCAAGCAGCTGCAAGAGAAGTTTTGGTTCAAGAAACATCACAAAATTAGTTACACATCAAAGACAACGATTCGTTATGAAAAAGCTTATTAAAAACGGTGATTATAGAAAAGGTCAATGGAGGCATAAATTAAAAACATCTTTGAAGATTTATGGCAGGAGTATAAGAGTGGAGCTCCTGGTCTGCTCAAATTATACTTTGTGATTTAAAGCAGAAAATTTGCTCATGTTTTTGTGACGTTAGACAGTGGTTTGTGGCCTTCCAGGGTCAATTTCCAGCTGAAGGCTGTCCGTTGGTCTCCCAGCGTCTTACCTTGTCACCCCCTGTTTCTGGTTTCCATCCGGCTTGCCATCATTTTCCTGTTCTTGGAAGTGTTTGAAATTCTTGGATTCACTTTGTCCTGCTCTTCTGTGTCCTCTGTTGACTCTTTATGGTCATTCTGATGCTCCAGCTTCCGTCCTCTGGGATGCCTCTTTCCCACTTTGTAGTCACAGCCCTAGGTCAGCCCTGTTACTGGGATCAGAACAGAGGCCTCTTAATATCTGCTCCGGTCTCCTGGATCTACTACTTCTCGTCACTGTTCACAACGAAGCAGAGGTCCCCTCCTTGACACCTGAGCCAAGCATGCTGCAGCAAAAGCCCCTCAACTGTCCAGTGCCATCTCTAAGACATCATGATTGAGACCATCATCTTAGCCTGCTTTCCTGTGTTCCCAGCCACTCCTGGCCACTGTTTGTATCTCAGGTAGTCTTTGATTCTCAAAGCGTGTTGTGTGGTTTGCACGCTGCTTCTATAGTAGTGGGCCGGCCCTCATCCTTCTCCTGTTAAGAAGTCTATCATGTCTCCCTCTCCGTGCCCTTGGCTTTGTTTTCATCATTTTGTTATATCCCATCTGATTTCCTCAGGAGGTTATGGGCTTTCTGGGTCCAGGGACCATGCCTACCTTTCATCTTACCTCATTTGGCAGTGTTTTTACTCAGAGAGTGGCCGAGACATACAGTTAACATCACTTTTTCTCAAATTATGTCTTCGACCGGATTAAGGGAGACTCCACTAGGCGTAATGAGACAAAGGCGGCAGGACAGTGTGCTGTTCTTGAAGAGCCCAAGTGGGCCTGCCTCAGACAGGGCTCAGTAGTGTCGAATGATGCAAGGAACAGTTGGAAGGAAGGGAGTGTGTGGCAAACATTAGAAGGAGAGGCTCTAGTGGGGAGGTGGTGTTGGAAGGAGCTCTTTACATTGCGTGCCCCCCCTCCACAGACCAGGAATAGCTTTGGCTTTCCTTAGCTTTCCTCTGAGACATTGAATTTTACCCTCCCCTTTTTTTATAAGTATAAAATGAAGTTTATTTGGGACATGGGAAGGGGTTCTAGGAAAGGGAGTAGAGGCAGAGAAAGAGGACAGAGAAGGACAGAAAGAGAGGAGAGAGAAAGGAGGGGAAAGGCTGGCCGGGAACATGTGGAGGAGCGGGGTTGGGAGTGGGGTGGGAGTTAGGGGACAGGGAGCAAGAAAGAGAGGGAGGGAGGGAGAGAGAGAGAGAGAGAGCAAACTTTACATTTGCCAGAGTTTCAGAGACAGCCAGAGGAGACAGTGATATGTACCGAGCGTTAAGCCCAGAGCTGTGAGGTGACAGGGAGCAGGAAGCCTAGGAATTACATCTCAACTGCACACAGGAAACAGGAAACTGGGTGTGGGGCAAGGCTGTGGGGTCTACTTCCTCCAGCAAGGCTGCACATCCTAGAACTTTTACAGCTTCCCCAAATAGCCACATCTGAGACCAAAGTGTTCGAACATGAGCCGGTGGGGGAGGGGCACTCAGACCACTTAAACATAGCATAACCGAAGTGCTCCGTGTTATTAAAAACCCTTAATAATTGCTGCTGTACATGGCCGAGTCGGTTTACATTCTGTCACAGCACCATGGCTTTACCTGACCAGCACTTCCCAGCAGATGTGCAGATTCCCAGTTACCTACTGAGTCTTTGGCAGGCATTTCCTCCCTTCCAGCGCTACATTAAAACCTCTGGAGAGCTTAAAAGTTTTCCTAGGTAGCAGTTTAAATGGATAATTATGTAATAAGCTGACAGCTTAACATAATTGCCTTTCATTTTGGTAGTATCTGTTTGTATACTTGAAAAGAACATAGAGGAATGAATACTGAATCTCTCAGTAGCTTGAGTGATTGCTTATCAGGGACTCCGCCTGTCGTCAAGTAGATAAGTGAGGAGCAGATGTAGGGAAGTGTCTATGGGAGGCAGTTCACGCGGCCCCTGCGTGTTTATCGGATCTCGTCAGGATTCAGTCAGGAAAAGGCATGTTTCCTTGTTTTCCTGACAGGGCTTAGGAGCATCTCTGGCTGTTGCATTATTAATCTTTGTCATGGTGACAGGTGACTTTTTTTCTCTCTCTAATGGTGGCCTGTCCTGCTGCAGAAGGGAGGAAAGCTGGGTCCATTTTTCTTGCTATGTGGGTTGTTTAAGTCAGGGCTGGTGGCATTTCCTTAAGCTGAGGCACAAGGATTGTGGGTTGGAGGACAACCTGGACAACGTGTTGATACGGAACGTGTGCGTGTGCGTGCGTGTGTGTGTGTGTGTGTGTGTGTGTGTGTGTGTGTCTCCATCCCTTATTCCTGGGGAGCTGATATGAATTTCTCTCCTAAAGGTTTATTATTTTACAAACCAGTTTTTATGTTAACTAATTAGTTAAATAGTTGTTTGCTTATATGCACTGGCCTTCATGCCAAAGCATGTGCGTAGATAGTTAGAGGACAGCTTTGTGGAGCCAGTTTTCCCCTTCACTGTGATGGCGTAACGGGGATCCTCAGGGCTTGGTGTCGTCGCTGACTTGGCTGTTGAGCTCCTTTTACAACTCATTGATTATTCCTCTGTACTTAACTTGGGTATCGTTTTATTTACTTTCTGAATTGTACAGTGGGTAGTTACACTGTTGACTTTGGACTCATTTTTTTCCTAAGAATCATTTTAAAATGTACTATTTAGTTAATGAAGAGATTTACAGTGTCTTGATGATAGTCACTGACTCTTCTCCACTCCTCGCCCTGACTCCTCCCAGACCCACTGGAACTCCCCAAGCCCCTAACTTCCTGTTGTTTTGTTTCTTTAAATGACTGAGTCCATTATGTACAGCCCTTATACTCCTGGGTGTGGGGCCATCCGCTGGAAGTGTGGTCAAAGGCCAAATTCTTAAAATTGATTCTCCCCTCCCCTGGAGCCATCAGTTGACAATAGCTCCTCAGGGGTGGGGATTCATAAAGCCTTCCCTGTTCCACATAGAAACTGTGCAAGCAAACACTGCTGCTATGAGTTCATGAGCCCAGAGGACTGGCATGTCCAGAGGTCACCGTTTTACTCTGGTCCTCCCTGACCCCTTACAATCTTCCCACCCCTCTTCTGTAATGCACTTAAGCCTTGGTGTGTGCAGGTGTAGTATAGATGGTCCGTTTGTGGCTGAGCAAAATCCACTGACCCTTATTCTCTGTACTTTGACCAGGTGTGAGTTTCTGCATCAACTCTCATCTACTGCATAACAAAGCTGCTCTGATGGGGCCTGTGTAGTTTGGATAAGAATGGCCCCCATAGGCTCCTAGATTAGAACGAGTAGTCATCTAAGAGTAGCACTATTTGAGAAGGATTAGGAAGTTGGAGTAGGCGTAACCCTGTTTGAGGAAATATGTCACTGGGGGTGAGCTTTGAGGTTTCCAAAGCCCATGTCATGTCTAGTGTCTTTCTCCCTATGGATTAGAATGTAGCTCTCAGCCACAACTCCTGTCCCTGCCCGCATGCTGCCATGCTTCCTGCCATGACAAAAATGAACTAAACCTCTGAAACTGTAAGCAAGCTTCCAATTAAATGCTTTCTTTCAAAAGAGTTGCATTGGTAATGGTGTCTCTTCACAGCAGTAGAACAGTGACTAAGGCAAAGCTGAATGCTGCATTAATCTTCCTGGTATAGAGAAGCAGTTTGATATCATGTTTATAATAAGCAGAATAATAGAAGTAGGTTCACTCTGGGGCCTGTGAACTCTCCAGTCATGGGTTCTTGGCAACATTTACTGTGCCATCCATGTTTCCTCCTGTGGAGTTTCAATTTAATCAGAATGTGTTGTTACCCCCATGGCAGTCTTGCCATTATGGTACCCATGGGAATATCTTGCCACTTGGGTCATTACTGTAGCTCACAGGTCCATCGTGGGCAAGCCTATAGACGATATTGTTCTCCAGAAGTTAGTCAGCAGGAAAGACACTTCCCGGTCAGTACAAACTCATTTCTTCTTTTCCCGTGACCAGAGTGTATCCTGTCTTAGGCAGTTAGGTCTTCATATAAAGTTCTGGTGGTAACCAGGAACAACAATGATAGCTTGTGTTGTTTTAGGAGTCCCCGAGATACTCTTGACCAATAAGTTGAGGTAAAGTAACTCACTCCCACGCTAGGTATTGGAGCTTTTGTTTATCAAGTTCTGTCTTTTGGAAGGAACATGTTCCCCTGTGTATGGTAACTCCAGTTAAACTCTTTATCTACCCATTCACTCACTCAGCCACCTTCTTTCCATCCATCCATCCATTCATCTCTTAAAATGGCACATGTCCTAGCTTTATGTATGTGCATACACTGTAGCTGTACAAATGGTTGTAAGCCTTCATGTGGTTGTTGGGAACTGAATTTTTAGGGCCTCTGCATGTTGGCCCTGCTCACTCTGGAACTGGCCCAAAGATTTATTTATTATTATACATAAATGCAGATCTCATTACCGGTGGTTGTGAGCCACCATGTGGTTGATGGGATTTGAACTCAGGATCTTTGGAAGAGCCACCTCGACAGCTCTGTCTTAGCTTTCTAAAGCTCCTAAGTGTTAGTCTTACTTTGCCACTTCCTCCTTTGTCTTCCCTTCTTATCACCCCCCCACCCTATTATTCCCCTTCCCTTCCATACCATCCTCTGTTGTCCCACCCCTTTCAGATCTGCCCTTCCCCCTCTCCACCAATAGCCTCTTTCTAGTTTCCTGGCTTCTACAGGTTTAGTGCTAAGAGCCACGTCTGCGTCAGAGCCGGGGCATGTGACTGTTGTTTATCCGGGGCTGGGTTACAGTGCTCAGTTTACTGTCTTCCAGTTCCATTGGATTACCTGCAGATTCACAATTTCACTTTTCTTTATAAGTGAATGCAATTCTTTTGTGTAGTAGATACTGCACATGCTAGATTGATTTCTGTTTTGTTTTTATTTTCCCTGAGGAACTGACACACCAGGTTCCGTGACACGTGCACCGATTAGCACGCCCACCACCATCACACCAGGGTTCCTTGTTCTCTGCATCCTCTGCAGCATTGGCTGTCTTTGTTTTTTTTTTGTTGTTGTTGTTTTGTTTTTTTTTGTTTGTTTTTTTTTTAAACCCTGACCATTCTGATTTTGGTAAGATAAAAATCTCAAAATACTTTTAATTTGCATTCCCCCCACCTCCTTTCATGGCTAAGGATGGTGAACACTTAAATATATATATTTATATTTTAGCCATTTGTATTTCTTTTTCTGAGGACTGTCTGTTCAGTTCCACAGCCCACTGTTTAATTGGGTGGTTTGTTTTCTTGTTTAGCTTTTAGTTGCCTGTGTACTAGGCACTAATCCTCTGTTGGTGCACAGCTGGCAGAGCCTTTCCCGTTTTCTAGACCGCCTCTTCAGCTGATGCAGTTTCCTTTGCAGCACAGCCTTTAATTTCAGGAGTCCCACTTGTGGATTGTTGGACCTGTTTCCTGGGCAACTGGAGGTCTATTCAGAAAGCTCTTACCTGAGCCTATATCCTGAAGTGTACTCCCCATGAGCTCTTGTAGAAGTTTCAGAGTTTGAGGTCTAACATTGAGATCTTTGATCCATTTGCAGTTGATTTGTGTGCAGGGGAGAGAGAAGAACCAAGTTTCATTCTTGTTCTCACAGATAATGCAGTTTCCTAACACCATTTGAAAAAGATGCTGTCTTTCTCCAATGTGTAATTTAACTATGCAGCTTTCTCTACATAGGAGGTGCTTCCAAGCATCTCGAATTTGACATGGTGCATGTCTTAGTCATGACCGAGGCAACTCTTAGAAAAGAAAGCATTTGATTGGAGGCTTGCTTACAGTTTCAGAGTGTTAGTCCGTGATTATCATGGTAGGAAGCAGACAGGTTGGAGAAGTAGCTGAGGACTTTACATACTGACCCACAGGCAATAGGCACAGAGAGGCAGGGAAGAGGGAGAGGGAGAGGGAGAGGGAGAGGGAGAGGGAGAGGGAGAGGGAGAGGGAGAGGGAGAGGGAGAGGGAGAGGGAAGAGGAGACCTGGCATGGGCTTTGAAACCTCAAAGCCCAACCCTCATTGACACACTTCTTCCAACAAGGCCACACCTACTTCAAGAAGGCTGTAGCTCCTAATCCTTCCCAAGCAGTTCTACCAGCTGGGGACCAAGTATTCCAATATATGAGCATATGAGGGTCATTCTTGTTCAATCCACCACAATGTGTTTCTATTTACACCAGAGGATTTAAAAAAATGTCACTTTTGTTTCATCTGGAGGTGGATGTATGTCTGATAGGGGTGTATGTTTGTATGTGTGCCATGTGTGTGTCTTGTGTATATATGTGTCTATGGGAGGGTGTCTAGTGAGTTCCTATGGTAGTATGCGTAACTTGTGTGTGTGTGTCTTGTGTGTATGTGTGAGCATGCTGAGAGTGTGTGTATCTTGTGGGTTTGCACAGTAATTCTGCTTCACTTTGGACATTTAGAGACTTTAAGCTCTATGCTATGGATTCCTGTTTTAATATTGTTATAATTAGGGAATATACTCTGTATGATTTCAGTCTTTTAAATTTTACAAAGATTCATTTATGGCAATGTGTGTGGTGTCTTGGTGAATTGCCCGCAAGTGCTAAGAAGCGTCTGGATTCTCCAGTGACACTGTAGTCGTCCATAAGTGTCAGTTCAGAGAAGATGTTTTGTGCTTCGCCAGCCTGTTAGTTATTTTAACAAAGGGATGATAAAATTGCAAACTTTAGGACAATTATGAAATGTCCCGTTTATTTTTTATTGTGTATATTTGAGGCCTATAACAAGTGCTAAGGGATGGTACAGGCAGTAACATGGTTACAGTGGGCAAGCAGATGGGTATGTCTGCCAGTTGACAGATCGACTTTTCTTGAGACCGAATGGTTAAAACAAGCTTAATGAAAACAAGTTAATGAGAAATCTCTAGTACAGCTCTTTACTTCCCTCCTCGTGGGCGCCTGGCTCTGCAGACTGTGTATCATGCTTCTCTTTGCATCCTTCAACCTTCATTCCCTCCCCACCCCAAGGCTAGAACCATGGAGTCGTTCTTCCTCTGATCATGCAGCATTTCCCTTCTGACTCCGTCTTGTTTCCCTCAGCAGAGTGTCTGGGTCCACCCATATTTTGGCAGATGGCAGGGTGTCCTTTTTATTATTATTATTATTATTATTATCAGGTATTTTCTTCATTTACGTTTCCAATGCTATCCCAAAAGTCCCCCCCCCCCCATCCCCTACCCACCTACTCCCACTTCTTGGCCCTGGTGTTCCCCTGTACTGAGGCATATAAAGTTTGCAAGACCACAGGTTGTCCTTTTAAAAGCCAAATAATACTCCCGCATGTTCTTCTTATTCATTTATTTGCTTCCTTTTTTAGTGTGTGTGGTATATGTATGGATACATGCACATGTGTGTGTTTAGTGTGTGTAGTGTATGTGGATACATGCACACATGTGTGTGTCCACAGAGGCCAAAGGGTGATGTTGTTTTCCACCATATTTATTTTGGGGGTTATGAGATCTCAGTGAGTCTGGGGTTGTCTGATTAGCTGGGACCCTCCTAGCTCCATCTCCCCAGTGCCAGGAGTACAGGAGTACTCTGTCGCTCCTGATTTTTTTCTTTTAAAGATTTTGTATGTATGTATGTATGTATGTATGTATGTATGTATGTATTTTTTTGGAGACAGGGTTTCTCTGTGTAGCCCTGGCTATCCTGGAACTCACTGTGTAGACCAGGCTGACCTTGAACTCAGAAATCCTCCTGTCTCTGCCTCTCAAGTGCTGGGATTAAAGGCGTGCGCCACCACTGCCCAGCTTTGTATTTATATGTGCACCTGTGTATGTCACGTGTGTACAATGCCCATGTACTTGCCGGAGGGCATTGGATTCTCTGGAGTTAGAGATGTGTGAACCAGCTGACATGAGTGCTAAGAATCCTGGCCTGCATGCACCTTCCCACTCCTTCCTGAGTGTGCCTTTTATGCACACCACATTGTCCATGCCCACAGTTCCCACCAGCAGATCTTTAGCTTGTTTGTCTACCCTGAGCAGGTGCTGATGATGCTCTGAGGGTTGTCTGCCCAGGGGAGGGTCTCATGTGGATGTGACTACGGCTTCTTTAAGAGGCACCACGTTGTTTTCTGTGTTACTGTGTCAGTCTGGAAGCCCGTCTGCAGTGCAGCAGAGTTTTCGCTTCTCTGTACCCTCACCATGTCACTCTGTTTAAGCCCCAGCCATGGTCCTCTGAATGTAACTGAGCTGTGAGAGCAGGGTGTGTGAGCTGCATCCATACCACGTCCTCCCCAGGGTTCTCTTTCCTTAGTTTTCTTTTTTCTCCCTCTCAGATTCGGGGAAGAGATGTACATCTTCCTCTCCTGTCCTCTTCTTGCTTAGAATTCTACAGCTGAGCTAATGCAGTCATGGCTGTCTCCGGTTATTCTGTAGAAAGGACAAGAATGAGTTGTGAAATCATGATGCACTGGACTTCATGCCAGCACCAACTATGGAAATACCCGGTGGTCCATGATGCTGTTTACCATCAAGAATTTGGCGATCATATCTTTTCTTGTGAGGAATATTATAATTAGGTGACAGCTAGTTTTCATTAAAAATGTTCTTTTGTCTATATGAATTTTTTAATTTCTGGGATGGAAAAAAAATAGCCCTTAAGGGCAGTAGGTACTCTTTAGTTGACTGGCATCATTGTTGAAACTCCTCATCAAAACAAAATGAGCTATATTGGTTTTGAGTGAGAGAAATTAAGCCTTCATGAGCCCTTATCTTGGGCTGTGAGAGAGTTAGGACTTATCACAATTTCCTGAAGCTTGGCCCACGTGGCAAATGCCAGGAGCCTTCCGGGCTTTGAGCTCTCTTCTCCTTGTTGGAGTCTCATGGGATACCTGTGGTCAGGCCTCACATGTTGGCTTCTCCATGGGACTTGAGAAGACCCCCTTCCTTCTCCAGGTTCTTAAGACCTGCTACCTCCCCAAAGGGATTTCTGGCATGATTATATTTCAGATGTTTTCCCACACATGAGTTATGGGAGCATAGCAGTGGCTAAAAAGGGAAGCGAATGTGAGAGGGTGTCACCAGGCCCTGAAAGATAACACTATTCTACTGTAGCCAGGGGAACCCATGAATATTGGGGTTCCCCCTTAGGAGGGCCCCTATAGGAAAATGTTGACCTGAAGCATGTGGCAGGAACCCTGATGAATAGGCTCAGTGAATGACAAACCCTAGCACACCATGGGAAGGGCCATCGACGGTGCACATGTGTGCTGTCATGTGCTGGGATTTCTTGGGCATCAGAGAAAGGCTTTTCCTTCTCCACTGGAAAAGCATTTGCCCAGAGTGGCCCGGGGCTGGTTGGTACTAACACTTTCAAGCCAGGCATAGGGCAAATGAGGTGATCTGCTTGGTGCCCCTGAGCCTTTTGCAAGACTGTAAGTTGAAGGTTATTTGATCCACCACCACCTGTGTCCTCTTTCCTTTCCCCAGTGACAAGGGATGTGTGTGTGTGTGTGTGTGTGTGTCATAGCTCAGTCCCCTCCTTCAAGGTGGCCACTGCTGGAGTATCTCAAGGAACCGTCACCGCTTTTTTACTTCTGATGGGAGTTTCCCCTGTGGACTGGCCTGGCCCGCTCCAGATCAGGCTAAACGATGGGCACCCCCTTCGGCTTTGTCTACTGAGCCTACATTCTATTCTGTTTCATCCTCAGAAAAGAAAGATGTGACTCAAAGCCTGGAGAACTACACTGCCAAGTGTCCCGGGACGATGGAGCCCATCACCCTCCCAGATGGTCTCACACTGCCTCCCGTGCCGTTTACCAAGTTGCCCATTGTCAGGTGAGGCGGTGGGCAGGGTGTGGGGCAAGCTTTCAGGTCGCTCCCATTCAGGGGCCCTCAGAAGGGTCCTGCTTCTGTCGTTGACCCTCAGGCTCATGACTTCATTTTTAAAAAGTTTTTCTTTATTTTTGAGAATTTCAACATGCGTGCAATGAAATATGAAAATATCTACGCCCATCCTATTTTCCTCTCCATGACAGTAGCTTATTGAACTGAGGGCAGCGGTGTTCTGTAGTGGTCCAGGCACATTGTGTGCACAGATGGCACCTTGCTGATTTCTAGTCCAGGATGGAAAGTGCCAGAACTGGCCATCTCCTGCTCACAGGTGTGGCTGACTTCCTGCCACTGTTCAGAAAAGACGAGTTTCTCTCCTCCCAGTATCTTTGTAACAGTCAGGGCCCCTCAGTACCTTAGGCTATCCAGACCACGCACTGTTGCACCAGCGTGAACCAGGCTCCACCCCACACAGCTCTCACGGAGCAATTTGCAAATCTCAGGATGGTTTGTTAGAAAGCTGAATTGAAGCAGTTGCCGTGTAGCATTTTGCTGTGGAGCAGAAGTGTGCAGTTCTAGGGTCCCCCTCTGGGCACACCTTTGATCTGTTGTTATATGTTCTGGGCCTTGCTGTGGAGAGGTCTGGGCTCCCCTTGCAGCTCTGTGATGTTCTAGGATCATGTCACTCAGCCCTCTCTGGGTGTCTTACTGATAAGAGACTTCAGGGAAGCTCCACATGAATTTTGCTTCTACCTCCTCAGTGGTAGAGTTATAACTTTCTAGTCAGGCGTGGTGAACACACCTTTAATCCCAGCACTCAGGAGGTAGAGGCAGGTGGATCCTTGAGTTCGAGGCCAGCCTGATCTTCATAGTGAGTTCCAGGGCAGCCAGGGTTATACGGAGAAGCCCTGTCTCGAAAACCCAAAACAAACAACAACAAAAATCTAATAAACAACTTAATTTTCTTTTCTGTGTTGTTGGGGTCAAATCCAGAACCCTTTCATATGCTAGGCAATTGGTCGCTTACTGAGTCTTATTCTTTTTTTTTTTTTTTTCTATGTTCAAATACGTCTTGTTTTATTTTCAGTTTTTTTTAGCCTGATAAATACATGTATATATATATATATATTTTCTTTTACATCTAAATTTTTTTTAATTAGGTATTTTCTTCATTTACATTTCCAATGTTATCCCAAAAGACTGAGTCTTATTTTTAGCAGACGACAGTAAGCAAGCTCTGGGGCTTCCCTAGACTAGAGTCTCACCTCCTAATGGGGCTCTGTTTCTGCTAGAAGCATCTCACCTTCAGGCCTGAGGCAGGACACACTCTGTTCCTCTCCAGGACGTGTTGTTTTTAATCTTTGACCGGAGTTAGAAAGAAAAGGGTCTATTCTGGGCCGTTCTATGAGTAAGATTTAAAGTGGAATGTTTGATTTGAGATGGAGCGAGTGATTCAGTTTTTTAATTTAAAGGGTAGAAAAGCCTTTCTTAATAAATCTGTATCTGCATCTTGACTTGGGCCATTTTGAAATTGAGAAAGCCTTGCATAATAGGACATTCTGGGCTCTCAGTGTTTCACCTGGGTGTCCCAGTGTCCAGTCCTCTTGTGGGATGCTGGAGGGCAAAGAGAACTGCCTCAAAGACCGTTTGACAGTTTGTGGTGCACCATGGGAGCTCCATGGTTGGAGCTGTCACTCCTGGGTCTGTTCTGCCCCAAGAGAATGTGCCTCTGGGCGTCCGTCCTTCTACTCATCTGAAATGTGCTTAAAGCTCTTTTGCTCACTGGCTTGTCTGGTGCTGGCTGAGCTGAGCTGATACTTGTGGAAGCTCAACACTGCCTGGTACCCAGCACCTAGCACCCAGCACCTAATCGACTTGTAGCTACTCAGAAAACTTTCGTTTGCTCACCAAGAAGATTTTTAACCTTATATTTGGAAACAGTACCTTACTTGAAAATACTGGGATGTTATGTTTTCATCTAGTTGTTTTAAGACAGGGTGGACTAGTTCAGTAGTTACCACACAGATGTGTGCCAGGGTGAGCTTGCTGGGATGACCACATTTGTCACCATGCCTTGGTGGTCCACTGGCATGCTCTCCTGTGCCCACCTGTACCCAGCCTCCTGGTGCCATTGCTCTTGCTTCATGTGGCCATGGGGAGTTCTCTAAAGTCTGGCTTCATGTATTTCATGCTGCTCCTCTGTGATGCATGAACCTGGGCTTCCATATGTGACATACAGGTGAGGAGGTAAGGCTCTTACCAGTCAGAGCCCCATAGAGGAGTCTTACTAGAGGCAGGCACTGACTGGGATGTATGCCATCTTCCTTGGGCTTGGGGCACTTTCTGTCACAGTAGCCAGGTGGGTATTTGTTCATAGCAGTGGGCAGGTCTGTTTTTTTTTTATTCTGACTGATTTCTCTGAGCAAATAAAATCAAATTATATTATATTTACCTGCCATCCAATCACCCATCCATCCACGTACCTATTCAACCATCCATCTATCTATCTATCCATCCATCCATCCACCCACCCACCCACATATCTATCCATCAACTCACCTATCCATCTATCAATTCATCATCTATCCATCCATCCTCCCATCCATCTATCCATCCATCCACCCACCTACCTATCTATCCATCAGCTCATGTATCCACCCATCCATCCAACCATCCATCCATTCATACACCCACTTATACATCTACCTATCTACCCATTTCATCCATCTACCCATCCACTCATTCATCGATCTGCTTACCTACATACCCACTAACCTACTCACTAATCCATAGGCTCACCCACTTATCCATCCACTTTCCTATACACCCATTTATCTACTCATCCATCAATCCACTTACCCATCAGTACAGCTATGGACTAAGGTCCTCTCTTATGTTTCATGATAGAGTCTATTTTATCCCTATCCTGATGTTCAGACTATGGTGTAGTTCTTGGGGCCACTCAGACTGGTCTTTGTCCTGTGCCCCTCATTCCTGGCCACTCCAGGTAATGAAGCAGTATAGTTCTTGGTCACCTGGATGCTCAGCTGCACAGTTGAGGACACTGAGAATGACAGATGTCTTGTTGAGGCATCAAGTGTTCCTTTATGACTGACTCCTTCCATGAGTGTGGTCTTGCAGGAATTAGGCAACAGAACCCAGAGCTGTGTTCTCAGGCTTCAACACAAATGGGGGACCCATCTTACTGGTACTCTCTGTACCTGTACCTGGCCCATGGAAGGTACCATTGCTGCTTCTCCTGTTGCTATAATGAGATAACCGGGAACAAACAATTTAAAGGGAGAAAAGGGTTGTTTGGCTTCAACTTCATGTCATAATCCATTGTTTGACATTTTCAGGTTACACTCCATCATTTTGGGAAAGTTGAGGCAGGAACTTGAAGCTTCTAGTTATATTCAGAGTCAAGAGCAGACAGAGTGAATGAATGCTTGTTCAAGTTGGGTTTTCTACTCTTAGACCACTTAGGACCCAAGCTCAGGGAATGGTGCTGCCCTCTTCTAGGCTGGCTCTTCCCAAGTTAACAAACATAAACAAGACAGTCCTCCACAGACATGCTCACAGTATATCCTGTTCTAGACAAACCTTCCTCAGGATTTTTTTTTAAAAAAGATTTTATTTATTTATTGTATGTAAGTACACTGTAGCTGTCTTCAGATCTCATTACAGGTGGTTGTGAGCCACCATGTGGTTGCTGGGATCTGAACTCAGGACCTCCGGAAGAGCAGTCAGTGCTATTAGCCACGGAGCCATCTCACCAGCCCCCCTTCTTCAGGATTCTTTTTTCCCAGCAAATCTGTGTAGAGTCATAGACAGTTCCTAGAGGTGGAGTTGTCACTTTTGAAGCCTCTGATCCCCTTGATGACATCTCCATTCCCACTCAATGAAAAGCCAGTGCAAAAGCTGTGCACTGGGCCAACATTTCCATAGAAATGAGCTGAGGGTACTGGAACATATGAAACATGAGTCAGTTTTCTGTTACTGTGACAAAGTACCCGAGACAAGGCTTTTAAAGTAGAAAAGATTTATTCTGCTTCATTGTTTCAGGTTTTAGCTTGTGGTCCCTTAGCTCTGTGTCAAACAGTGCAGCATAGCAGAGGCATGTGGGGAAGAGAGCTGCTTGCTTGGCAGCTGGGAAACAGAGAGAGAGGTGGGGGTCAGGGGAACAGAGCCGTGGGACAATATGCACACTTTAAGGACACATCCCCTTATCAGAAAGTGCATATCATGTGTTTTCTTTTGTGATTGGGTTACCTCACTCAGGTGATATCCTCCAGATTCATCCATTTGCCTAAGAATTTCATAAATTCATTGTTTTTAATTGCTGGGTAGTACTCCATTGTGTAAATGTACCACATTTTCTGAATCCATTCCTCTGTTGAGGGACATCTGGGTTCTTTCCAGCTTCTGGCTATTATAAATAAGGCTGCTATGAACATAGTGGAACATGTGTCCTTATTACAAGTTGGAACATCTTCTGAGTATATGTCCAGGAGAGGTATTGCTGGATCTTCTGGTAGTACTATGTCCAGTTTTCTGAGGAACCGCCAGACTGATTTCCAGAGTGGTTGTACAAGCCTGCAATCCCATCAACAATGGAGGAGTGTTCCTCTTTCTCCACATCCTCACCAGCATCTGCTGTCACCTGAATTTTTTATCTTAACCATTCTGACTGGTGTGAGGTGGAATCTCAGGGTTGCTTTGATTTGCATTTCCCTGATGATTAAGGATGCTGAACATTTTTTCAGGTGCTTCTCAGCCATTCAGTAATCCTCAGTTGAGAATTCTTTGTTTAGCTCTGCACCCCATTTTTAATGGGGTTATTTGATTTCCTGGGGTTCAGCTTCTTGAGTTCTTTGTATACATATTAGCACAGTGTTGCGCCCACCTCGTCCGGCAAGGAAAAACGCAACACGGTCGGATTCTTCTCAACAGCTTTATTCCTGGAACGCCTCGATGCTACGGGAACCCCAGGAACCCAGGGAGGACTGCTTATATACACCCCAGCACTGGGGAGAGCTATGTGTCCTCCTGGGATTGGTCAGTCTGCTGGCACTTTAATTTGTATGCACCCGCTTGGGAGGGGTTGGTGCCAGATTCGGGCTAGCACCTGTGCAGTGGCGTTGTTTATGGAGACGGTGTACTGGAGGCCGGCGCCATCTTTTAGGTGCCCAGCTGCCTACAGCACAGAAACTTAGAATACCCAAGATACAATTTTCAAAACACATGAAACTCAAAAAGAAGGAAGACCAAAGTGTGGATACTTCATTCCTTCTTAGAACAGGGAGCAAAATACCCATGGAAGGAGTTAAAGTTCAGAGCTGAGACGGAAGGAAGGACCATCCAGAGACTTCCCTACCCAGGGATCCATCCCATAAACAACCACCAAACCCAGACACTATGGCATATGCCAGCAAAATTTTGCTGACAGGACCCTGATATAGCTGTCTCTAGTGAGGCTATGCCAGTACCTGGCAAATACAGAAGTGGATGCTCACAGTCATCTATTGGATGGAACACAGGGTCCCCAAAGAAGGAGCTAGAGAAAGTACCCAAGGAGCTGAAGGGGTCTGCAACTCTATAGGCAGAACAACAGCATGAACTAACCAGTACCCCAGAGCTCGTGTCTCTAGTTGCATATGTATCAGAGGATGGCCTAGTTGGCCATCAATGGGAGGAGAGGCCCTTGGTCTTGCGAAGATTATATGACCCAGTACAGGGGAATGCCAGGGCCAGGAGGCGGGAGTGGGTAGGTTGGGGAGCAGGACTGGGGAGGGTATAGGGGACTTTCGGGATAGCATTTGAAAGGTAAATGAAGAAAATATCTAATAATAATAATAAAAAAAGGACACATCCCTTTGGGCCTGTTTCCTCTGTCGAGGTCCCAGTTCCTAGCAGGCCGTTCCACTGTGAACTCATCAGTGGATTAATACAGCAGTGGAACAAGTGTGGATTTTATCCTGCAGCCTCTCAACGTGGCTGCCAGGTCAAGTTTTCAGCACAGGAGCCTGTGGCTCCTTCCTCTTGGAACTGTAATAAAGCCCACCTCCAAAGCAGACTTTATCAGTTTAGTATTGAAGGCTTCAGGGGAAGGGACGTGAAAGTGACCTTTGGAGTTGGGGAAGGGCTTGATGGTGTGAACGTTGAGGACCAAAGCTCCCCGCTCTGCAGTATTGCTGCACAGTAGATTGTTTAAAAAACAGTCACTTCAGTGAGTCAGATTTCTGGGGTGCTGTGTAGAATTGTTAGTTACAAGCTAATTTTATTGGAGATACCTCAAAACTATGATCTCTCTTGTTTTTACAATAGATAGATCATGCCTTTGCCCAGAGACCTTTCTTGGTTCTTGATGATAAAACCATTTTACAGGAAAAGGCCCACCTGGAAGCATGATCGTGGCACACCCCAAAGTGGCTTTAAGTAATTATGATGCAGGTTAATAAGAGCCAAACACATACTTGTTTAAGTCTGATCTGAAATTCATTTAATGAAATGAACTCAGTAGTCAAGATGAGCAGGGCCCTGGCCACCTATGAGGTTCAGCAATGGTCAGGAATGATGTAATCTTCTAATGATGTCACTGCCACAGTGCCCATGGGTACAGCAGAGGGCAGCCAGTGAAGACCAAAGCATTCCTGTAGAACTCTGCACAGGGGGAATAAAGGGCAGCCAAGATGACCTTGAACTTCTGGTCCTTGTGTCTCCACTGGCCAGTGTTGGGATTTATAGGCCTGCACTACCACACCCAGCATGTTGTAGATAATCCAAGAAGAATCTAGCATAGGGTTCAGGGATGTTTGTAGCCAATGGCTAGTGTCTTCCTGAATTAGCTAATAGGGGCATCTGCAGTGACAGAAACCTGTCCCCACAAGAGTGGCTTGGGAGTGTTTAGCTTGAGCTTTGAACGGGAATGTGGGCCAGAAGCTGTGTGAGAGCTGACCTGTGTTTCCCCTGCAAACAGTGGAGAATGCAAAGGCAAGGAGGAAGGGCTCCATTAGTTCCCGTGCCTTCCTGTTCAAGTGGTGAGCTAACTGCCCTAGTTAGCATTCCATTGTTGCTCAGCACGATCCCCATTAGCCACAGGATGCCAAGGAGACTCTGGGTTCTGAAATATCAACCATCTCCAAATGGAATATACGAAGAGACTCCCATCCTGGATGCTCACCTCTCCGATGCTGCTTTAGTCACAGCAGCTTCGTCTGCCAAATCCAGCATCATTTGCTCAGCTGAGATCCAGGCTAAATGAGTGATGTGGGCTTTAGGTCAGGTGCCTCCATTGATGGTTTTTCCTTGGAGGCACATTTTATAAAATGACACTCTGTGGAAAAGGTTGACTCATGAGTGTGCACCTTAACTAGTTACAGGGTCACTTTCCTGACTGACAGTGTCCACAGAATTCTTTGACATATGCTACAAACCATTGTCAAATCAGCCATTTGTCAGTTTGAACGGAGGACTCCTGAGAATTCCCCCCATACCCCATTTTCAAATAGGACTGTGGTATGGCACAGAAAGTGTCCCTTGTTCTGAGAGCCCTGAGTTGTACCACCCTCAAATAAGCACTCAGGTTGGTGGGTCTTGCCTGGTATGGCATCCAGCAGTGTGGTTATAGCCAGCATCAAAACTTAGCATCTCTCTCCTTATGTCCAGCACTGCCATTTTGTACCAGAAGCCATTCTCTGTTGGCAAATAATCACTGCCTTAAGACTGGGAAAGGATGGAAGGCTTTGCTGACCTACTGTGTGAAGGCTGCCATGACAGGTACCAACATGTTACCTCAGGCATTCCCATGATGCCCTACAAGAGGTCTGAAGTCCACCCTCCTTTTCCTGTCTTCATGCAGAATGCACAGGAACACTTGTACCAGGTAGATGGAAAAGAGGACGGTAGGCATGAGTCAGGTCAGGTGGGCGTGTGAACTGTCCCTAGTCTTGCTCATGGGAGGGCCTGGGCTAGCACATACAGAATGGTACAGATTATGCCCTGTCTGTAGTGTGCAGGCTGCCCTGAGAGCTAGACCAAGAAGTGTGTGCACAGGCTTATCTTCTCCACTTCCACCCCTCTGTGTGGGTGGGTGGTGGAGGAGGGCAGGGTCAGGTTGGGTCTTTCTTCTAAGAATTATCCCTCTCTATGAAAACTGGGGGCCAAAGAAAGGAAACGTGCTTCCAGCCACACGTATTGCCAGAGTACCTCTCCTTGGCTGATTTTATGAGCAAAAGCAGAGTGAGGTTCAGGCCACTGGACCCCAAAGCCATGTTGTCCCATTGGTAGGTCCTCCCGACTATAATGAAGGGCTTTCTGTCAACTTCAAGGTACCTGTCAGTCTAAGAGGGTCACTAGCCTAAGGCAGGTTCCTTGTAATGGGCTGTGTGCACACGAAGCGTGGGTTTCTTGCAGTCAGCAGTGAGTTTTCACCAAGTACTCAGCTTGAAAAGATCTGGACACTGAGTTTGAAGCTCTGCTTTTGGGAGTACATTCACTGCATTTACTGAGAGCGACAGGTTCAAGTGCTGGACAAGGCCTTGTTCCTCAGCCAGCCCACAGCTTGATTCTAAACAGAGCTTTGAGGCCACTCTGGTCCCAGGTGAGAGTATGATGGTGCAGTTCATGCAGAGAAAGAAACTGAGAGAGGAAACCTCAGCTTCTAGGTACCATCTACATGCAGGTTAGTGCGGGTGGTGGATATATCCCTTGCATGTGACCTGAACCCTGTCAGGGCCTGGGTTCTAACTCCTGTATATGCTCTTGGCACAGGGTAGGTTGGAGTCTTCTGGGAGCCCAGGAGCCCATCCCTTCCAAGAGAGATCAGCTCTGTAAGGTAGTTCTTATTAGTCAGTGTGGGGTGGTCCATACCTCAGACTGCAGTGACTTATTGAATAAAGCACAGTGTGTCTCGATCATTCAGGCTGCTGTGAGTGGGTGGCACCCTAGGCACTAAGGTGGCCTGCTGTGGGTGCTTGGTGACCTAGGCCATGCTGTCTTGCTCTTGGCCTCCTCAGCATCTGGCTTCTCAGGACTGCCATGTAGGCTGATGTTTTATTTCCACACAGGGTTGGGGTGGTGCTTCTCAGCCCGTGAGTGATGCTGTGTGTGAGGCCTTTCCTTCCTGCTCTCAGAGGTTAGGAGGTGGGGTGGCGAGCACCCGGGTCTCTCTCATCCTTATCCTCTCCTCTTCTGGTCAGTCTCAGTGTGTTCCTGATCTTAGCCACCAGGCCAGTCTGGCCCTAGAGGCCTCACAGTGCTGTGTTTTAGGCTTGTGTTTCTCGTCCTCGTCGCGTCCCATTGATGGGACTGTGGGCTGTACGTCATCTCTCTTTCGTCAGTTCCTGGGTGCTGGTGGGGAGATAAGCCTTCACATGAAGGAGCTTCCGAGGTGTTTAAGACGGCGCCCATCGAGCAGGTGGTGCAGGACTGCAGGGGCTCGGCTTCCGTTTGTAGTTGACTTGGATGATGCTGAGCATGATGGGTAGTACATTTTTATGCAAACGCCTCTCTCATTCAAAGACACTGGGACTTCTGCTGGACCTCATAGCTGACTTAATAATACACCTTGAGATCACTTAAGACTCCTATCCTGCCTGCTGTGTGCTCAGCCTTTAAGAGAGTAGTGTAACAACCAATGTCGCTTGCTTTGTATTTCCCACGCAATCAACCTTTACACCTAGTCTAATGCGTAGCTTTTATCTTAAGTTATGTATTGTTGCGTGCCCTGACTCAGAGCGCTGTATGTATATATTGAGGCAGTCATTTACTGAAAACATCCAACAAGTCAACAGCAAGCCTTTTTAACAAATGCGTACCTTAAGTGTTGAAAGCGGCCTGGATATAACTCGATGGCTTGTTCGTACTGCTCTTGGTTATCTGAGCGAGTTACGGTCAGCTGGAGTCAATGACTTCTTCTGTTATAAAACTCTGTTGAAGATTTCTATGAAGTATTCCTCATTTCTCCCCATATGATGCTTTCTGCGCTGTTCAATAGATACAGAGCAAAGATCTTTAGGGACATAAGCAAATGGCACAGATCAGACTCACACATCAGATAAATCAGAAAACACAAATCCAGATGACAGATGCCTGGGATGAAGTGAGAATTCAAACTTGACTCATCTGAGGGAACTGCCGGCTTTTCTTTCCTTAACGTGACATTGACTCGTTTTGTTGATTCTAAAGTTATCGTGAATGCTTCTAACTCGTGAACGCCTTTGTGTGGAGAAGGTGACAGAAGGCTGTATCGAGCCCCAGCCTGGGAAGGACCTCCCTCCCCTTCCTGGCCTTCTGGGTTGGGATGTTTATTCTGCTACCTGGTCTGATGGCGTGGGAGCTCCTCCTTCCCTTCAGCGCATCTTGTTTCCTGGTCAGCAGTTTCTTATATGTGGTCCAGAGTGGGTGTCCTGACAGCAAGTGCCTGTGTTCTGTTCACAATGATAGGTGCGTGAAGCTGCTGAGTCTCCCCACCAGCCTGCGACCCCACAAGGTGAAAAGCTTGCTGGGCCAGAGCATGTCCACCAAGAGCCCCTTCATCTATTCGCCAATCATCGCACATAACCGTGGAGAAGAACGCAACAAAAAAATAGGTGGGCCACAGTCTGCTTCTAACCGGTTTTCCTGTGTGTGCATACAGTTGTATGTTCTTGTGTTTATACGCTCCTGGAAACTTACTTCATGTGTTACCTTAAGCTGGCAATTGCTCATTGATCTAATTTTTAGAAACTTATTTAATTGAAGATGAGTCATAGATGATCTAGAAGCCGTAAAGACCTGAGGTATCATATGTTAGAGATAGGGAACACATATGTGTGTTTGTTTACTGGTTACTATCACATGGTCCAGTCACAGGGGCTCCACACTGGCCCTTGTCACTCCCTCCAAAGGTCACAGTCATCCAGTGGTAACTAAAGTTGAACCTGTAGGCATACTCACTCCATGTCTAAGCCATTGTGATATTAGTGCGTTAAGCTCTTTGTTCTGCAATAGACTGTGTTGGATGTATCTACTCCAGTGTAGGCTGTTATAAGTATTGTGACCACCTTAAGGAGGCTAGGGAAGGCTGTGATATTTGATAGGTAGAACATGTGAAATGAGTTTATATTTTCTTGAATTGGGGTCTTACCATGTAGCCTAGGCTTGTCTCAAATTCATTATGTAGTCTAGACTAGCCTTGGACTCTAGCTCTCTCTGCCTCTTTTGAGCCAGTAGTATAGGCATGCCTCAACATTCCTGGCTAGTTAAATGTGTTTGTTTGTTTGTTTGTTTGTTTGTTTTAGGGTATTTTCAACTGTTGGGTACTTTTTTTTTTTTCTGAGACAGGGTTTCTCTTTATAGCCCTGGCTGTCCTGGAAGTCACTTTGTAGACCAGACTGGCCTCGAATGCCTGCCTCTGCCTCTCGAGTGCTGGGATTAAAGGAATGCGCCACCACGCCCGGCTTGTTGGGTACTTTATGTATGAGAACAATTCTCTACTACCAACACATTTTCCTGTCTAGTTCGTGTAGGTAGACTGTAAACCCATGAGAAGTGAAGATCAGGGTAAGATGCAAGTAAGGTGTTGAAAGTTGTAGGGCTGTTAAAAAGCTGTTCCTGGTATTGCCCAGAAATCCTAGAGCAGAGCCCATAGACTTTCAGGAAGCTGGGGCAGGCATACAGTGACCTTGTTTTGAGGTAGCAGGGTGGCCTGCCCTGGTTTGGCTCTGCATGTTTTATAAGTGTTCACAGTGGAAATGAGAGAGGAGCAGGAGGAGCTGGTGTGTCCACCTAGCATTCATAAAGCTGGGGTTAGATCCCAAGCACGGATTGTACTGTGTGGTCATCCGCATTGGTAACCCCAGATCTTGGGAGGAGGGCATAGGTGAACCAGAAGTTTGAAGCCTTCCTTGGCTACATAGTGAGTTGGAAGCTAGCCTGGGCTGTGTAAGAGCTTGTCTCATAGAGAGTGTGAGAGCAATTAAGAAGGAAATAAAGAGAGCTATGGGCTAATGTTTCAAGAAAAGGCAGCTGATACTGAGTGCTGGCAAATTCCTGTGAATGTGGGTTGAGTCTTTGAAATTCCATCATGGTCTTTGGTTTTGAAAGTCAGTGCCAAGCCAAGCATGGTGGCACATGCCTTTGCTTCCAGCATGTGGGAGGCAGAGGTAAGCAGATTTCTTTTTCTTCTTCTTTTTTTAAAATTTTAATTATTGTTATTATATTATTATTATTTTGGTTTTGTCAAGACAGGGTTTCTCTGTGTAGTCCTGGATGTCCTGGAACTCATTCTGTAGACCAGGCTGGCCTCAAACTCAGAAATCTGCCTGCCTCTGCCTCTCAAGTGCTGGGAGTAAAGGCGTGCGCCACCACCACCAGCTCATGGCAGATTTCTGAGTTTAAGGCCAGCCTGGTCTACAAAGCAAGTCTCAGGACATCTAGGACTCCACAGTGAACAGCCTCCCCTCAAAGTCAGCTCCTGACATAGGTCCCTTACCACTGCTCCTTTGCTCCGGAGAGCTTATGGTGGTGACAGGAAGTGTTCAATTAGGTGTACTTGATAACAAGGGAGGGCAGATGGCTTTACCCACTCAGCATGCACTGTAGGGAGGGAGAGAGAGGCAGTTGTCCTTTTGCAATGCATTGGGCCTGAGAGCAGCCTCTGATGACAGTGGTTCCCTCCATCTCATTGGAGGCACAGGATGGCATCCTCCTGCACTGGCTCACTGACTTCTCCATTGCCCCATGTAGCCAGACTACTTAAAAACAAGACCCTGTCTCAAAACAAACAAAAATTCTAGGAGACTCTAAATCCTGCCATGCTCCACCTTGGTATCTGGACAGTGGTCTCTCTGTAAGGTGCAGAGCTCATGAAACAGCCACATGGGCCCACAGACAGACACAGAGGTAGACAAGGAGTTGGACAGTGTTCTCAGGACCCCTCCCTCCAACCCTCAAGGACATCTCTAAGATCCACGACCACTCTGATGCTACAGTAACTCTAGTACTTAAAAACATTTGGAATTTAAACCAAAGATGCCTAGTCTTCAGGCCTCCAGTGTGGACTCAGTAATCAGGCTCGTTCCAGGAAGGGCATTAGAAGCTATAGAATAGAAGCTACATTTTCCACTCAAAAATGTACATTTGGAGTTGAAACATAGCTTGTTTGTTAGAGCGCTTCCTTGGCATCCAGGAGAAAGGTTCACTCTCCTGTGCCTGAAAACACGGACCCTGGCACATGTGGCCTACAGCTGTGCAAACTGCTGGAGTTGGTCAGCCTGTCACATCTCCCGGCACTCTAACACAACATTGTTATCTACAAAGTTCACCCTTGAGAGCCTCCCAGTTGAGTTCCCCATTCCAAACAAAGAAAGCAAAGCAAAACAAAACAAACCAAGAATCCAAGCCAAACCAAACCAAACCAAACCAAACCAAACCAAACCAAACCAACCAACCAACCAAGCAAGCAAGCAACCAACCAAGCAAGCAAGCAAGCAAGCAAAAATCTCCTAATATTTTAAGTAAGTTTATGATGCTGTGTGGGGCTGCACGTGGTTTGGTCAAGCCTGCTGGCTAAACAGTGTTTGCCTCTGTCTCTCCTGCAGATAGAGACTACGTTCATACAAGGAAGCTTCAACAGCTTCTTACGACTGAATCAGGGAAAGTGCAGCTGAACCAGCTTCATTGATGTACAACCTAGGCAGCCAGTGGTGGTGTGCCGCGTGCCGAGAAGCACCATGCTTGCTTAATGCTCTCTTTCTGTCACCAGATTCTTACTCATCTCTGAGTAAATGGTCCCCCATTTCATCTGATCCAGCACTACCCCAGCTTCCATAATTCCCCTCTGACATTTTATCTAGACAATGCCTTTCCTAACCAGTTCTTAAGGGAAAGAAAGCTTACCACTGATCCAGATGGCACCCACAAAGGGCCGTCTAGAGGAAGCTGGACAGCCAAGGTGCAGGGCTGGAGCACAATAGGGTGCAGAATCTCCTGGCTTCTTTGTTTTAAGACAGGATCTTCTGTCTTGATACCCCTGCTTCAGCCTCCTTGAGGAACGACATTCCAGACCAAAGTCACCATACCTTCCTGGGTCTGATGTCATTTGCACTAGGACTTCATGTCTTTGTAAGGTCTTGTGCTGATATCAATCACTGCCCCAGGGGCAAAGTAGTGGCCTGGACAGGCCGGGGCTGTCAGGGGTCATTCTAGGTGCTACTGTAGCCTGGATCTGAAGCTCTTACTTCTATTAGGTGACTTCGGGTACTGATAGTACCACCCTGGGCTCCAGTTGTGTCATATGTGGAGTGGGACTTTAGAACCTGGCTCAGGGTTGTTCTGGATCAAGTGAGAGACTATTTCTCAGTGGTGGCTATTCAGAGACCTTTGGGGCAGTTGTGTGTGCCCCAAAGCAGGTTGTTGCAATAAATCAGGAGTATGCCTAACCAGGTTTTAGGGGACATAGAGAAATCATGCTCTGGGCCTCTTGCAAGAGGCCCCTGTACCTGCCCAGAGAAGCACTGGTCACCACCATAGCCATCATCACTGGTCTGCTATGTTTCCTAGCTGCAGAGGGAACTCAGTGTGAACTGCTCATGCCAAGGCAAGCATGTGGCCCATTACTCTGCTCTCCAGATGAACGCACGCAGCAACAAACCAAGAAGAGCAATGGTACCAACTCACCTTGGAGATCTTTTCTATGTATTTTGTAGATTTCCAGTGGGTTCAAGGAGATGTGTGTGAAGTTCAGCTGATGGTGTACAACCCAATGCCGTTTGAGCTCCGCGTGGAAAACATGGTACGTGCAACAAGACATTTGACCTAAATCTATTATCACTGAGTAGTACTTAATGTCGGCCATAAATATCCACTGACATCCACTTGATTTTATTTCTGGTTAGGTGAGGTCTCTGGACATCCTGTGTGCAGAGGCTGTGCTTTGTCATTTTAGTATCTTTGCTTGGCACTTATTTACAAGTAAGCCTTCAGTTTAATGTACACAGTGATCTTAATTGATTGAATATAGATTTGAAATAGTCATCTGGAGGTCAGGGCTCAAGGTTTAGTACAGGCTGTGGTTTAGTAAGAAAAGAATGTTTGCACTGCATGGCTCTGACCTCACCCTCTTGATGATCGCTCTGTAGTTAGTCATGCTCCTCAGAACATGTGTGGTGAGGGAAGGAGGTGTATATAACCTCATCACATGGGACAGGCTAGGCCCTGTGCACACTGTTCTATGGATCCTTCTTTAGGGCTTTCCCTCTCATGTGTGCACAGGGATATGTGCAGTGTGCACAGGGATATGTGCAGTGTGCATGTGGAGGGCCCAGCTTGGTGGTGAGGCTCTTCCCCATTGCTCTTTCACCTCAATTTTGTTTCTATTTGGTTTTTAGAGACATGGTTTCTCTGTGTAGCCCTGGCTGTCCTGGAACTCATTCTATAGAACAGGGTGGCCTTGAACTCAGAGATCCACCTGTCTCTGCCTCCTGAGTGCTGGGATTAAAGTTGTGTGCCACCACTGCCCGGCCACCTTAATTTTTTTGAGGCAGGATCTCCTCATCAAATCCAGAGCTTGCCAATGTGGCTAGTCTAACTAGCCATCTTGCTCCATGGATCCCTTCTGAGGCTGGAGTTAAAGGTTAGCTTTCACACTCACCTGGTATTGTGTGGGCTCTGGGGGCCCAAACTCTGGACCTCTTTCTTGCTTGATAAACTTATTGCTGGGCTATCTGCCCTGCCCTCTGTGAGAATATATTGCTGCTGTCCAAGGGCTGCTGCTGCCTCTCCATATCTATCTATTTATCTTTCTCTCCCTGCACCCCTTTCTTTTTGTCTTTGAGACAAAGGCTCACTATGTAACTGGCTGGGCTTGAACTCACAGCACTATACCTGCCCGTGCCTCCCAAGTGCTGGGATTCAAGACATGTTTAGTATGCTTGGCTTATTTAAAAAAAAACAAGTCTTTAAAAAGATTGCTTTCATTATTTTCATGATAAGCACATTAAAAATATATGCTTATTGTAAAATATTAAGAGTAAAAAACTATAACTCAAAACTCTACTTGGAGATAGCCCACCACTTGGTGTCAGAAACTGAAAATATTTATTTATGAAGCATTTTAGGCATAAACTCTAATATATTCACTACCTACTCTGAGGATGTATTAGCAACTGCCATTTGGCTTTAGTTAGCTTGAACATAAGTTAAGTGTCCATGTGTTTTGCTTAGGGACAACAGCCATATAGTTGGCTTTTCTTCTACTCTTACCCATGACGTCTATCCACACCGCACATACATCATTGGATGCTACCAGAGTGCTTTGGCTTCTGGTGTTCTCTGAAGACAGAGCTGGGGAAGGGTGTGTAAGTGTGGGCATACATGCACATGCTTTCTTTTCTCTGTGCACAGGTGTGTGTGTGTGTGTGCACATAAACTCCTGTGGTTCACACTTCTGCTATCCCAGCCCGTTCCCCCAGGGTCCCTCCCTGCACCCCTACTTTTGATGCTGGCATACTTCCTAATGTTGTGAGTAGTGCTCACGAGTCTGTGCACACACCCACTCCTGGTCAGTGTATCCAAGGTGAGTTCCTCCCATTTTGACCACTGTCCTGCGGAGAACCATCTGCTTGGGAGAATCTCGGAATTCTTTCTCCGTTGAGGTCCTCTTTGTTCCGGTCGTGTTCAGTATCTGCCATGGAATCTTGCACAACATTTTGGAATTTACTCCAACATGTTTATGGTCTTGTTAATGCTATTTCCTTCTTTTCCCTTTCCAGTTTTCATGTTTTTGTGTTTTGTTTTATTTTTGATAGCTCACAACAATGCCCATGCTATTTAAACTTCCTTCTGGCCTTTGCCTCTTTGCTGACCATACTTGCTTATGCAGGGTTCAACATGGATTCCAGGGGGTGGCAATGGTCATGACTTTGCCTTTGTGAACAGATGTCCTTTTGGCACTGACTGGAATCTCCTTTAGGGCTGCTGTCTCTGCACTATGGCCTGTCAAGGGGCAGCTTCTTGAGGCTGGGGACTCGTGTGGTTCACTAGCAAGCTCAGAGCCCGCTCTTCATTGAGACGAACAAATAATTCACAGATGCCCCGGTGTGAAATCAGCTTCCACACTCTTTTCCTTTTGTGTGTGAAACACAATATTTGTTTACTTTTCTTTGGGTCTGCCTTCTCATTTGACAAAACAGCAAAGCAAAGGAATCAGATGACGATACTCGCTCTCAGTGCCCAGATCGCACCTGTCTCCCTTGATATTCTCTGTGGGGTTTTGCAATGCTGCTGGACTTTTCGTTCCCATGGTTTCTGCAGTGCATGCCACAGCGTTTGTTAGCGGGTAGCTGTCCAGCATGGGTCCGGGCTGTGCTTCCTCACCGTGCTCCTTCACTTCCTGCAGGGGCTTCTCACCAGCGGAGTGGAGTTTGAGTCTCTTCCTGCAGCGCTTTCCCTCCCTGCGGAATCTGGTTTGTACCCGGTGACGCTGGTCGGAGTCCCACAGACTACAGGAATGATCACTGTGAATGGTAAGGAGAGTTCTTCCGTGGTTTCTGCATCACTGATGCAGATCACCAGAGCTGGTCACCTGACCCGTGATCCTAACCAGCTAAATGATAATGACACGATAGCATTCATTTCCAAAGTGAAATGATGCGGAAAAAGTTGGTTTTGCTGTGTGCCAGGTACCCGAGGTGCTGCTGTGGGGAGCAGAGTCAGTCCTGTGCCTTGGCTTGTCTGGTTTCCCTCACCCCATCTTTGCTTTTCTCCTTTGGGACAACATGGACTCAGCGTCTTTCAGTGCGACCACATCCTCTCCAGAGCCACTGTGCCCCTTTAGAGCTCTGTATGTCCCTGCAGCCTCCACCATCCACCTCTGCCGTGGTTTCTTGATGCCTTACATTGTCTATCCAGCTCTTGACGCTTATCAAAACTCTTGTCACCAGGGTCTAGAGCAGTTCTTTTCTGGCTGAAGCTGGGCCCATTGTTTAGTCTTTTGCTAATCTTGTACAGAGGTCAGCTTTGGCCTGGTGCCTCCTCCCTGGTCTTGTTCAGTCTCGGTTTCTGCATGCTGTATTCCTGAAGCCCTGCCCTGTAGGGCTTCTCAGTCCCCTGGCTTCCTCCCTTCATTATCTTCTTCCCTGCCCTCCCCTGGCCCTGACTCTGATCCTCCTTTCTTCTCAGTTTTCGTGATTGTGTGCGTGTGCATGGGGTAGCACAGATGCCATGGCGTGCATGGGGAGCTCAGATGACAGGTCTCTCCTGTTGACTTTATGTGTGTTCTAGATTAAACTCAGGCTCCAGGCTTGCATGCTAAGCACCTTTACCTACCAAGCCATTGCCCTGGACCCTGTCCCTGGAGTCTTCAGCTCTACCTTTCTTTTTTCCTCCCTTTCTTCTTCTTGCTTCACGACCCTACCAAGCCTAGGGACCTCTTCTTGCCTTTAGTCCTGCCATGCATGCTTCTGGTGTTCCTTAGGGACACCCCTGCTGCTTGCCATCTCCTTGGAGGTCCTGTGAACTCTTCCTATACACCATGTCACACCAGGACCCCCCTCCCTAAAGCAGCCTTTCTCCTAGAGGCTCCCATCTCAGTGAAGTGTGTTTGTACACCATTACCCCAACCAGCTCCCAGACCTCATTGTTAATACTGTACCATAATACTGTACCATATAGGCTGGCACTCTCTCTCTCTCTCTCTCTCTCTCTCTCTCTCTCTCTCTCTCTCACTATTTTATTGGGTTCTTATTCCTACCACCCTTCTCTACCCCAATCCTTTCTAACCCTCCAATACTAGGTATAGGCAAGAAATGTCAAAGGAGTAGGGGATGCAGACCTCTTTAGACACTCCCTGCTGATTAGAGGTATCAGGTTTTTTTGGGCAAGTCTAATCCTTATCTTCAGAATATCCAGTTTCTTCTTCTCCTTTCCTTGCTCAGAACCACTTGGCAAACGACAACAGCAGCAACCAGAAGCAGCAGCTGCCACAGGCCCTCTTGGGGGCTCTCCCATTTATATCCTCTCTAGACACCCCAAAATTCCAAACATAAGCTGACTGCAGCTGGCAAAACTCATGCCCCTCCTAGAGCACGAGACAGTCATAGTGACTTCGGGCAATCTGAAGCAGCCCTGTATCTCACACCTGGCATTAAAACAATAACATATTCATATAACATAACTGGGTTTTTAAAGAAACCGAAATTCTCACTACAATATGAGACTTACTATTTCCTGTCGTGTATGTGGTTGGTCTCATATCATGGCTCTCTTGCAGGGTTTATCACAGAGCATAAGAACTGGCCTTTTCTGTCTTCAGCCTACTTGCTGATGGCCCACCTCCCATATTGAGGCCCTTATCAGCTCTCATCAGTCTTGTTTCAAGGCATATTCCTGAGCCTGGAGCACCTCCACCCACTATCCTTATCTTCCCTCTAGAAAAGACTTGGATGTTACAGGGTTCCTGATGGCACCCGTAGTTCACTTGTTATCTGAACCTCCGGGAAAACCTTCTTCCTTAGCCTGTCATCCTGGTTTGGTCCCCATGATGTTCCCATGACACTCAGTATATCTTAGTTTCCATGGCACCACGGGTGGCTTCTCTCTTTGCCTTGGCAGCCTTAACTATTGCTCAGCAGTGTCTATTGTCTGGGAAAGATGTTGCCTGCTGGACAGTTAGCTGTATCTCAGCAAGTGCTGGGATGGATTGAGATGACTGTGTGAGAACTAGGGATGCTGGGGACCCAGCAGGGAGGTAGGCAGTGGAGACCTGTTTTAGCCGTGTCCCTGATCTTAGAAGGTCCACCAGGAGTGGGCAGTTGGAAGCAGGATGGAACCAATATATAGATGGGCTCCGGGCAGAGAGAGCAGCTTCTCTGGTCTGAGACTGGCATATCTGGGGGTGGGGTGGGGTGGGGTGGTTAGATGGAGGTAGTCAGGGTGGGGGTAGGTAGTAAGGGGGCTGAAAGGAGATGGGTGTCATGGAGGCCTTGTGAATCACCCTACAGCTCACCTACTACTGTCTAGTGTAGCTTTGGTGTTAGCTGCTGTATTTATACAGAGGGCAAGCTCGTCAGACAGGCTTCAAAGCCACCTGACCACAGTCTGTGGGGTAGATCTTAGAAGACCCAGCATCTGTCCTCAGAGACCAGGTGGGAAAGACACGGGCAGAGTTGTGGCTGTGAATGGGGACAGTAAGGCACGAATTGGTGGTCCAGGGACAAGACAAGCTAGTGTAATTCAGTGAGCGTGAGAGCCTGGGAGCAGGCCCTCCGGGGGTTATCCTTGGGTCAGTGCCTACTTTTGGTGAGCCTTAGCTGCCTGGGTAGCCTATATCATCTTCACTTGCACTGAACACTGTCTCCAGACTAGAGTTTATGTGGCTATGCTTTTAGCATCGGCTATGTCTTAAACAAAGGAAAATGATTGATTGTATTTAAGAATTATAAGGTAATGAGCGCTTAATAGACAAAATCATACCAGGTTCTATACAGAGGAAAGCATGAACATATTAGTGCCCAAGGGAGCTCCTGGGAAGAAACTAAACACCACAGGAAGACTTTGAGGGGTTCTGAGTGGGAAGGAAGCAAGTGGCTGCTGTGTCAGGGGACTTTTCTGTCAGAGATTGGTGTGGTTGCTATGTCGTGGTAGCTGTGGGATGGGTATGGCTTCAGTCTCAGGGAGAGATTTGGCTGCTGTGTCTGGGAAGGATGTAGCTGCTGGGTCAGAGGGAGTGTGCGGGTCTCCTGTGATAGAGTGATGTAGTTGTTGTACTAAAGAGGGGTGTGGCTGTGCCTGGGAGTGGGTGTGGCTGTGGTAGAGAGTGGGCGTGGCTGGGCAAGGGGTGGGTGTGGCTGTGGCAGCTGAAATGAGATGCCTAGAGCTACTCCACCCACAGAAAGAATAATGCTGACAGGGAAGGAGACTGTCTCCTCCTTAGGGAATAACTTTCTTGTCCCTCTGGGATGTAATATACAAGTTACCAATCTAGGCTTCTAGCCACTGGCCATCACTTACATTTGTTACAAAGCAAGTACTGTCTACAGAATCATCTTTTGAGATCTCAAAAGCCATTTTAAAGCTTTACGTAAACAACTTCAATTGCTTATCTTCTTTCGAGGGCCCTGTGCTGATCTTAAATTGTGGTCCTTGTACCCATGTGGTCGAGTTGCCGCATCGTGAAGCAGCTATAATGGCAATAATTGGCTCTTGAACCTTCATCTCTCAACAGAAGGTCCTAAAGTAGCTTTCAAACGCTCATTAAGTCACATTATGCCTCGGAAAGGAATATTAACCATCACTATCATGTTAGAGATGCTAAACCTGAAAGGTGCATTAGCAAAGAGCAGAGATAGTAACTGCTGAGCCGTGAGGATTGCGAGTTACTCTACAAGGACCCTTTGTCCAGGTCTGGCCAACCTTGGGAAACAGGGCATAGTGTCCTCTGCTGCATTTTGTCCAAGGACAACCAGGGTCTTTGGGGTACAGGGAGCAGTAGGAGGACATGGGTGAGGAAGTAGGGGGGATTAGTGCTTTTTCTGTGGCCTCAGTAGGGGCCAAGCCTTGCCAGGAGGTGTGAGACCCTCTACTGTGTTGTAGGTTACCATACCACAGTCTTTGGGGTCTTCAGCGACTGCCTTCTGGACAACCTTCCGGGACTGAAGACGGGCGGCTCCACCGTGGAAGTCATCCCTGCCTTGCCAAGACTGCAGATCAGCACATCGCTGCCCAGGTAGGGGGCCTGAGGGCACAGGGGCATGCGGCTGGAAGAAGGCAACCTTAGAACGCTCTTTGGCCATACATTTCTTCAAAATAGCACAAACGGTTGGGGTTCATCTGACTTGGGTAAGGCGGAAGACAGCAGGGGACCAGAGAGTTAACATGTTCTCTAAAAACATATCAGAGCCCAGTTGACGCCTTTCTCACCAGAGCAAAGGTACAATTAGCCTTTAGAATTAGAATCACAAAAACCAACTTAGGTTTTATGGTGTAAGAAAAGCTCTTGGGGCCCAGAGAGATGGCTCAGCTGCACAAGCGTGAGGACCTAAGGTTGGATCCCCAGCACTGATGTAAAAAGCCAGGCCTGGTGGCACATGCCTGTTACACCAGACGGGATAGAGGGTCCTGGGTGTTCAGTGTCAACCTAAACTAAAATGGCAACTTCCATGGTCACCGAGAGCCCTTCCAAAAAAAAAAAAAAAAAGTGTACTGCTATAGAGGAAGTCATCTGATGTTGACCTCTGACCTAAACACACACACACACACACACACATACACACACACACACACACACACACACGTGTGGGGGCAGTGGATTGCATATTATGACTTTAAAACATGGTTTTCTTTCTTCCTTTTTCCCTCCCTTCCTTCCTTCCTTCCTTCCTTCCTTCCTTCCTTCCTTCCTTCCTTCCTTCCTTCCTCTTTCTCTCTTTCTCTCTTCTTTTTTTCTCTCTCTCTCTCTTTCTTTCTCTCTTTCTTTTAAAAGTATTTCTCTTTTGTTTGTTTTTAGCATTATATGGAAGGATAAAAGGGAACAAGCCTGGGTGGCCAGAGCAGGGTGCCTTGCTGTGGCTCAGTCAGCCTGATTTTTAAAAACCTCATTCTTGGGTTGGCTGAGGTAGCTTCTGCTTATTTTGTAGCCGCACATGTTATTTTGGTTTTTTTTTTTTTTTTTTTGGTTGTGTAGCCCTGGCTGTCCTGGAACTCACTCTGTAGACCAGGCTGGCCTCAAACTCAGAAATCCGCCTGCCTCTGCCTCCTGAGTGCTAGGATTAAAGGCGTGCACCACCACACCCAGCTTGTAGCCGCACATGTAACAGAAGGTTTTTCACACATTGAAAATTCTTTTTAAAAATGTAATTTAAAATTTTAAGGTAAAATCTTACATCATCTCTCCCCTTCCCTCTCCAGTTCCTCCTATGTCCCAGTCCCCCACTCCAAATTCATGGCTTTTTTTTTTTTTAGTTGTTATTGTTTTATAGATGAATAAATATATAAACACAAGCTGCTGAGTCCATTTAGTAGTTCCTAAGTATCTGCCTTTTGGGTTGATTACTTGGCATTGGGTAACCAATTAGGGGGATCCTCCCTGGGAGGGATGAATCGTCCCCATCTCAGCTGTCAGTAAGTGCCCACAACTCTTCACAACTCATCATCTAGCAGTGGAGCCCAGTGACGCCCCCTGACCTGCACTGCTGTGTCAGCTAGCGTCATTTCTCAGGTCTTGTTTAGGCAGCGATGTCATGGTGTCATATCTGGATGATACAATCTCACAGCCAATTTCTTGGTCCTGAGGCTCTTGTGATATTTACACCCCATCTTCTGAGGCATTTCATGAGTTCTAGGACAAGGCTTGTGTTGTAGATGTATCAGTTGGGGCCAGGCGCCCCACAACCAGCTGTTCTCTGCTTTTTTTTTTTTTTTTAACCTGTTGTGACTTTCTGTGAAGATCTCCATGTGCTGTAAAACAGTTTCTTTGATGAGGGGTGGGAGTGACCCTTACCAGGCTGGATCAGAGCACAGGATCAGAAAATGTCATTTTAAATGATTCAAAAATGTACGTCTCGCATGCGCCTCGGAAGGGCACAACCGCTCCGCCTGTTGATTCATGATGAATATCCACTATTGTAAAATGCATCTCATGATTTTCCCAACTGTTTGATGGCCCCTTTGCCCTTGTCCAGCAGTGTTCTTGGTGATAGGGCTATAACAGTGATCGTGGCTGCCCTGGCCTCATGCTTGTCAAATGGGATAGAATGACAGGCAGCCTTCCTGCCCGCCCGACCATGCATAGCTACGAGATGGTCAAGGGAGGAGGCAGAATCTGTGGGTCTCGGGGGCAGTGTGTGTGTGTGTGTGTGTGTGTGTGTGTGTGTGTGTGTACAGCTGGCTAAGAAGGGAGTGTAGGCAGGAGGGAGGGGCTCATGACTGGGGCATAAAGCAAAATAGAAAATGATAACTCAGTAGGGACCTTGGGTCTGATTGCAAGAGTTGCACGTCCCACATTTTTAGAGGAAGACAGGCTCTTGACCTTGGGTTAGGATCCATAAGATAAAACCTTGATAACTGGAACCTCATCGCAGTAAAAAACGGTTGTGTGTCCAAAGATGCCATTAGGAAAATGAAAAGGCAACCCACAAGCTGAGAGGAAGAACTTTCCCAGCACATATCTGATAGAGTGCTGTCTATATAGAGAACTTAAAAACTCAGTGAAAAGAAGACAAACAACCTAATTAAAAAAATCGGCAAACGATCTCAGTAAGTCTTTCAGCCTGAAAGATGCACAGAGAACATAAGCAGCTGGGAAGGTTACAGAGCCATTAGTTTCTCTGGGGCTGACACCCCCACCCCAAGACGGCAGCTCACATCCACCTGGGAGGCTGTGATCAGAAGACAGATACCGGCTAGGCTGGGAAGGGGTTGCAGGAGCGAGAGCTCTCATGCACCGCTGATGGAAATATAAAATGCTGTGCCATCGGGAAGTCTTTTAAAAGATCAAACATCAGTTTAATGACCCAGTTACCCTCTGGGGAAATGTACCTAAGATGAGAGAGACCATGTACACTGTTGCCAAAACTTGTACCTGATAGTTAAATAGTGGCCAGGACCCACGTGTCCATCAGCTAATGAAGGCACAAAAGGAGGCACGCTTGAACACTGGATCCCTGATCGCTCTGTGGTGAAGACACCTTAGCCCCTGATACTGCTTTGCCACAGATGGACCTCAGGAACACTATGCTGAGGGAAAGAAGCCACAGTGTGTGACTCTTCTGTAAACTGTTTGAAAGAGGCACTCAGGCCCATGGAGAGAAGCTGCCAGTGGCAGCGGGGGTAGGTGTAGAGTTTGCTCTTACATAGTATATCAAGGTTTCTCTTTAAGAAAGATAGAGATATTTAAAATGGGGTCTCAGTGGAGACAGTGTACCTCTAAGTTTCCTACACTGTATAGGTAAAACGCAGATGAACAGCATGTACAGTTATGCTTGGTTCGGTACGTCAGGCATATTGTTTCGGTTTGGCCACAGTGAAGGATGGACACCCCACCCAGCTCAGCACATGCAGCCCCAGGAAGGTGTTCTGTCTTTGTTCCCTGTGGGTACTCCCAGCAGACAGCTCCAAGGCCTGGCCTCAGTCCCCACTGTTCTTTGTCCCCTGACCATTTAACATTTAACACTTCTCTCTGAGCCACAGAGACCAGTGGAAAAGGAGACAGACACTTAAAGGCCCTCAGTGTCCAGTCCAGGAGAAGGATGGGGGGTGGTCCTAAGGGGAAGCAATTGTACTGGCTGGTTTTGGGTGTCAGCTTGACACAGCCAGAGTTACCACAGAGAAAGGAGCTTCAGTTGGGGAAATGCCTCCATGAGATTCAGCTGTGGGGCATTGTCTCAATTAGTGATCAAGGGGGAAGGGCCCCTTGTAGGTGGTGCCATCTCTGGGCTGGGAGTCTTGGGTTCTATAAGAGAGCAGGCTGAGCAAGCCAGAGGAAGCAATCCAGTAAGTAACATCCCTCCATGGCCTCTGCATCAGCTCCTGCTTCCTGACCTGCTTGAGTTCCAGTCCTGACTTCCTTTGGTGATGAACAGCAATGCGGAAGTGTAAGCTGAGTAAACCCTTTCCTCCCCAACTTGTTTCTTGGCCGTGATGTTTGTGCAGGAGTAGAAACCCTGACTAAGACCAAAGGGCTGTTATCAGGAAGGAAGAGCCTGCTGGGGAAAGGCCCTGTGTCCCCTGCCTACAAGTCTGGTCATCTCAACTCCTTACCTCTGCAGTCACACAAGGAGGGAAGGACTTGCTACCACAGGTGTCCCTCCTGTCATCTCAAGATCAATCTCCGCTTTCCCTTACCTTTACAGTAGCTCTCAGAGTCGGTACCTGCCTCGCCTTTCTTGCATTCATATCCTGTGCTGCTTCAATAGAGCACATAGACACTCTCTGGTGTCTCAGCTCCTGGTGGGATGACCTGGATCGCCTGTTCTTAGGAAGCCAGGAGCCAAGGGCTGAGAAAGGGATCTGTCTACTGACCGGGGGTTGAAGCCTTTAGAGAGAGGGTATGGATGCGGGGAGCGATTCCTATTGGAATGACTTGGAGTTAACAGGTTTATTTTTTTTTTTTAAAAGTATAATCTGTAACTTTTTCAGAGGTGATTTACTGCATTAAAAAGTGATTATTCAAGAGGGTGTTGACTGTAACAAGTAAACATAAGAGAGGCTTCACTCACAAAATTCACTTAGACTTGTTGACATCCACCATGCACTCTCCTCCCGTGTGATAGAGATGCCCTTGAACCTTGGCCTCACCCCACATTTTGTGTGTTTGTGACACCTGAGCCCCAAATTCTGTGTGTAAAGCCAGGGCATGTAGGCTGCTACTGCAGTGTGTTCCTGTGGGAATGGTCCCAGCGCACTGCCAGTGTCTTCCTTTCTTCCTGCCTTACTCCTTGCTGTGCCATTACTGTGGTTTCAGGTCCGCACGCTCACTGCAGCCTTCTGCCGGCGATGAGATCGCCACCAACGTATCTGTTCAGCTGTACAACGGAGAAACCCAGCAGCTGGCTGTCACCTTGGAGAACATCGGACTGGAGCCTCTGGAGCAGCTGGAGGTCACCTCAAAGCTTCTCACCACCAAGGGTAGGTGGCATGGGGACTGACTGTGTGCTGTGCAGCAGAGGACACCCTGTAGAGAGCGGACACTGGTTACCCAAAGTGAAACCGAGTCACCAGGAAATCTAATGACTCTTTCCATAGTGTCCAAGTCCTCACTTGGTTTGTCGTCTTCTTTTTGTAAAACTCACTGAGTCTAATCTGTTCTGTCTGTATATTCTGGGATATATGGACACCACCTGGAGAATGGCCAGCCTACAAGGGGCATCAAGTACTCAAAGAGAGCAGGGCCCCAGGGCACCTTCTTTCAGCAGCTATCGGTTGCCAGTATCTCCCCACAGCTGGTGGGGCTTCATGTCCACTTCCCCTCTCCACGCTGGGCTTTTGTTTGGTTTGGACTCTCACAGGTCTTCTACATGCTGTCACAATCACTGTGAATTCCTGTGTGCCGAAAGCAGTTTTCTTGTAATCATCTGCCACCTCTGGTTCTTAGACTCTTTCCACCTCCTCTTCCCCACCAGTCTCTGAGCTTTCCAAGAAGGGAGCGTGATAGACCACACCCTGTTCAGGGCTTAGTACTCTGAAGTCTCTCATTCTCTCCACCTTGACCAGTTGTGGCCTCTGTGTTAGTTGCTATCTGCTATAAGAAGAGCTTCTCTGTTGAGGACTGAGAGGCGCCCTCATCTATAAGTGTAACAATAAGCCTTTAGGAGTCTGTTTAACATTATGTTCAGTTAGCAGAATAATAGTATTAGGTCCTCCCCTAGGGCCTCTGCCCTGTCTAGCCGTAGGTTCTTGGCCCTGACAGTGGTGACAGGTATGGGTTTCCTCTTGTGGAACAGGTCTTAAATCCAATCATAAAGTGTTTGGTTGCGTCCGTGACACTGATGCCAGTGTTTCACTAACGGCCTTGCCTCACTATGGCCCACTGTTGCTGTAGCTTACAAGGTTCATAGCTGCGTCAGATTGACCATCTCATTTCTCCTCTGATAATGTGTACAGCATCTTTCATCATGAAAGCTAGCCAGCAGGGATGAAGCTCCCGGGTCAGCACCAGATAGATTTCCTTATGTTTTATGACTCAGGTATGTGGTGTCTTCAGGAATAGGGTCTTCTATGATAAAACATTTTATATCACCCGCAATCTACCTTATCTTTCCAATTCAAAACTAGAAATAATTTTTCTTTCCTAAAATAAACCCAAGTGATAATCATGTGACTGTTTTTACTTAGATCCCAGGTTCTTTCTGAAGCACAGCCCTTGTGTGTCTCTCCCTTTCAAAGGAAATGTTGGCTGTGGCTAAGAATACAATCCTTGGCCGGGCATGGTGGTGCTCGTCTTTAATCCCAGCAGTTGGGAGGCAGAGGCAGGTGGATCGCTGTGATTTCTAGGCCAGCTTGGTCTACATAGTGAGTTCCAAGATAGCCAGAGCTATGTGATGAGACCCTGTCTCAAAAAACATCCAAAAAATAAACAACAAACAAGGATGCCCACCCCTAAGCCCCACAATTCCCTGTTCTGCCCACTACACTTAGCCCTTTAAGCTGTTGAATCGGCTGCTCCTCTCCTAGGCTCAGCTGGCTGTCTTCTCCACCTCCTCTGCTCAGTCACTTCACTTTGGGGTTCCAGCCCAATCAGCACTCCTCTGAAAACCTTCCCAATGCTGGGGTGTTAGGTCTTCCCCTGTTGTCTGAGAGTACATACTATTGGCTGACTCTTTGTTTCCACCTGGGCTATGAGTGTCTCAAAACCAGTGTAGAGACTCACAGCCAAACAGTGGATAGAGCTTGGGGACTCTTATGGAAGAGTTAAAAGGGTTGAGGCCCCCAAAGGAGATAGGAACTCCACAGGATGACCAAAAGAGTCAACTAATCTGGACCCTTGGTGCTCTCAGAGACCAAACTACCAACCAAACAGCATACATGGGCTGGACTTAGGCTCTTCACGTAGATGCAACAGATGTGCTACTTGGTTTTCATGTAGGTCCTGAACAACTGGAGTGGGGACTATCCCAAAAACTATCACCTGTCTGTGGGATATGTTCTTCTAGTTGTGCTGCCTTGTCTGGCCTCAGTGGGAGAGGATTTGCCTAGTCCCACAGAGACTTGATGTGCTAGGGAGGTAGGGGGGCATACCCTGGGAGAGGGCCTCCACCCTCTCAGAGGAGAAAGGGAGAGAGTGGGGGAGAGATTGTGGTAGGGGGTAACCGGAAGTAGGGGCAGTGGTTAGGATGTAAAGTGAATAATAAATAACACCCTCCAAAACCACTTGAAAACCCCAAAACCCCAAAACCAACCAACTAACCAACCAACCAAAAACCGAAAGTCAAAACTAACCAACCATCCAAATAAAAAAGTAAAAACAAACAAACAAACAAAAATCAGAAACTAGGTTTTAAATTATTTTATTTTATTTTTTTATTTTGAGGGATTGGATATTGCATGCATATCTGTGTACCATGTGCATGCCTGGTACCCATGGCATTCAGAAGGGGGTTGAAGGTCTTCCCCTAATTGTCTGGAATTGGAATTATGTACTGTTTGTTGTGAGTGTATGTGTGGGTGCTGGAAACTGAACCCAGATGCTCTGCAAGAGCAGCCGCTGCTCCTAACGGCTGTACCACCTCTCCAACACTTGACTTTTAATGTCCAAAGTCAGAATAAAGTGAGTTTCACTTCAGAACTCCATAAACATGTAGATGCTTTTCAAGGCCCTAGTCTCAGCTCTGCTGGCCTTGTTCCTTATCACAAGGGAGGAAGACGTGTAGACGTGTAGTGCCGGGCATCCCGTAACCATTTCCGAAGCAAAGCCGTTACAACTGAAAGATTAAAGTCATCATTCATTTTTTAATTACTGTCCCATGCAGCGGTACATTTACATGTAGAATTAAATTAATGAAAACAGGCCATCTGCTTTCAAAATATACAGAGGGAACAATCCCTGCGGCCTGTGTTCTGCAGTGTGTGTGGGGGTGGGGGGAGCTTTCAGCACCAACAGATGACCCGCCTGACGTGAGGAGATGAGGAACTGGCCGTAGCCTGGAGCTAGGAGTTGGTTGAGCGGTGCTGGGGGCTGAGACTCAGCCGTGCCTAATAAGAAGCCTCTGTCCCTGCAGGCGTGCTGCCTTTATTGGAAGTCTGCTTCTTTAATGTCCAAGTGATTTTTCACTTTCTCTGGGTTCCCATGCTACTTTCCCTGCTCTGAGGTAGCTTTATTCTCTCCCTTAAGAGTAGCAAAGCCATTCCTGTCCCCCTTATCCCAGGAGCAGATAAGTGGCTTGTCACGTTCAGGGCCACCACAGAGATCTTCAGGTCAGGGTAAGGATTGGGGCTTTCACTGCTGTGGCCTCAGTACAGAAGAGCTGGTATACAGTGACAGTAAGTGTGAGAAAGTAGGGTGGGCTATCCTGGGGACTATGAGCATGTAGTTGGGCTATCCTGGGGACCATGAGTCCTGCTGGCAAGCCTTCAGGAGGCAGGCCGGAGGGAACATACACAGCACTCTCACTCCTGTTTGCCTTAATTCCTCTTCATACACTTTGTCTTTGTAGGCCCACACTTGCCTACCTGGAGCTAGCTAGCACTTGGAGGAGCCTGCCTGCAGGCCTTTGGTCTGCTTTTGTTTGTCTCTGATGTGGGAAGGTAACGGGGAGCCCATTCACACCACTGCCTCCAGTCATTAGCCTTGTGTGCTGTCTTTCTGCTCTTGGCTCTCCTGTCCTGAGATGTGCATCACAAGCCCCATGAAAAAGGCCTTTTGGTTCTCGGGTGTGTGGTGACAGTCAGTGATATAAGGGCTGTGTAACCTTTTTTGGACCTAGTCTGTCTTTCGGGCTTTAACCGGTCTAGGGTCCTTGTTCACAGGTTCCTACCATACAGATGTAGCATAGCCACCCTGTTTGAAGACAAGAGTTATCTTGCTTCTGGGTACACCCTTCTGATCCCGACTCACTTGTCACAGAATCTTTCTAGGTTGTCAAAGGTGTAAACTACTGCCTTTGCTTAAACCACAGCGTTCATTGTGATGCAGACAAAATCAGGGAAATGTAGCTGTTTTCCCACAGGTGGTGTAAGAATGCTCATAATACACACATATACAAGTTTGATGTAGATCAGGGTTGTGGTTCCATGCGTTTGATTCCCAGCACCACAAACTGTAGAACAAAACAAAACAAAAAAACAGGTATGAACACAACACACAAATTCACATCCTAGCCAGCTTTTCTCTTTTTTTTTTGCATTAAAATTCATTTGTGTGTGTGTGTGTGTGTGTGTGTGTGTGTGTGAGTGTGTGTGTGTGTGTGTGTGTACTCCTGCAAGTGTGTGTGGATGGATGTGTAGGGGTTGGTACCTATGGAGGCCAGAAGGGAGGACCAGGGCCCCTGGAGCTGGAGTCATAGGCAGTTGTAAGCAACCTGGTACTGTTGCTGGTAGTCAAACCCTCATCCTCTGCGAAAACAACAAGTGCTCTTGACCACTGAGCCTATCGACAGGGCCCAGTTTTTCAATTAAAAAAAAAAAAACTTATGTTTGTGTAC